>NC_135985.1:4572873-4683234 GCF_053455715.1 Rhinoraja longicauda
GTCCATCAGCCGGCTCATCGCTGTCTCAAAGCCAAATAGTAATGATCCAGATCCATCTGAACTAAGACTAGGACCGTGGAATTTCAAAATGCCTTGCTGGGAGACAAAGGCAAAGCTCATGAAACGGACTTGCTCCGATGAAGGGCATATACGTTCCAGTCTTAAGTTCATACTGTCAGAAAAACAACTGCTCAATTTGCTTTCTGCAGTTTAGGTTGAATAACATTCCCTGTCGACTCCCACTGCTCCAGTATCTTCGGAAGAGGAGAGATGAAGTACCAAATATTCTTGAGCTCATCTAATTGCAAAAGCAGCTGGCAGCACAGGTGTGCAGCTGGTGGAACTGCCGCCTCACGGCAACAGATACCCGGGTTCAATCCCGACCTCGGGTGCTGCCTGTGTGGAGTTTGCACGCTATCTCTGTGACTGCGCGGGTTTTCTCCGGGTGCTCCAGTAAGAATTGTAAATTGTCCCCAGCGTGTGTAGGATAGCGCTTGCTAGTGTGCGGGGAACGCCGGTCAGCGCGGACTCAGTGGGCCGAAGGGCCTGTTTCCACGCTGTATCTCTAAACTAAACTAAGCTTGACTATAAACCCTGAGGCAGGACACTGTGTTGGTGCGGGTAAGTCCCTCGGATCTGTTTAACAACTTGTCATTCTGGTTTCCGTTTGTCAAAAGGCTAAGGACAGTTTTGAATTCTCCTTGTGCCTAGGGTAGACACAAAATGCTGGACTAACTCAGCGGGTCAGGCAGCATCTCTGGAGAGAAGGATTGGGGGACGTTTCGGGTCAAGACAATAGGTGCAGGAGTAGGCCATTCGGCCCTTCGAGCCAGCACCGCCATTCAATGTGATCATGGCTGATCATTCTCAATCAGTACCCCGTTCCTGCCTTCTCCCCATACCCCCTGACTCCGCTATCCTTAAGAGCTCTATCTAGCTCTCTCTTGAATGCATTCAGAGAATTGGCCTCCACTGCCTTCTGAGGCAGAGAATTCCACAGATTCACAACTCTCTGACCCTTCTTCAGACTGATCCATGTGCCTAACTGGCTCATTTAAACTCAGTGACAACAGGGCATTCACACAAATTTGTGTCTTGTTGTTTCTGCCCATCTGGTGTTTGGGATCATTTTGAAAGCATTTCTGAAAGTTTTAACGACATCACATTCGGTCTCCAATTTCCCCCTTGTTCAATAAAAGTCTCGGTAAAACTCTGAGAAACTTGTAGAATGAAAACAGGATACCGCACATATTATGCGTGAGGGGGCCGAAGATTTCAGAGGGACCTCAGGGGCAGCTTTAAAAAATAGGCGGCACGGTGTCGCAGCGGTAGAGTTGCTGCCTTACAGCGCCAGAGACCCGGGTTCGATCCCGACTACAGGTGCCGTCTGTACGGAGTTTGCACGTTCTCCCCGTGACCTGCGTGGGTTTTCTCCGAGATCTTCGGTTTCCTCCCACACTCCAGGTTTGAAGGTTAATTGGCTTGGTAGAAATGTACACTGTCCCCTAGTGTGCACAGGATAGTGTTAATGTGCGGGGATCGCTAGTCAGCACGCACTAGGTGTTCCGAAGGGCCTGTTTCCCCACTGTATCTCTACACTAAACTAAAATAAAAGTCAATCTTACGGTTCTGATGTATAATCCACTTGCGTCATTAGGAGTGTATTTATTTTTAATTAATAATATGCCAAAATTGGCAAGCAAACAGACACAATTGCATTACTTTAATGAGTTGACAAATTTATATCAATGTTTCTATGACAGATGATATAAAATATGTTGAACACTTTGGTGTATGTAATCTTTTGCTTTGATTTGGGGCTGAAGAGAATTAGTTCCCATGTCTTGCATGATGAACATCATAAATTTATATTTCTATAAACTGAAGGCCATCTTTTTATATTTTCATTTAATAAATTAAATTGGCAATGCATTAGTAAAACTTGTCTTCCAGCTTAAAGTTATTGTTGGCTGGTATGCTTTTATAACAGAGGAATTATTTCAGAGCGCTATTCTTCATAAGTGTTCAGATTTAATATTCATGGAAAATTATTGTTTACAGGATGATAATGCTGCTGAGATAGGGAAGAGAAAACGTTCTTCTTGCCAAACATTCCATATTTCGATTAAAAAAAGAAGTATAAAGTCAAGAATTTATCCCATAATATAGATGTACGTATTCTGAATAATTCAGATTACATTTAACATTCAGCTGTAGTATTTCAGATGCCATTTAAAGAGAAAGCAAACAATTTTATTCAATATCTTTGCTACTAGGGTGAGATTCAATTACTTCTCAGGATATTCATCCAAGCTAATTTCTCTTAGAGTCATGGAATCTTACAGGAGTGGAAGCAGGTCCTTCAGCCCAACTTGTCTACACTGGGCCACTATGTCCCATCCATACTAGTCCCACCGGCCTGCATTTGGCCAATATCCTTCTAAACCTGTCCTGTCCATGTACCTGTCTAAATGTTTCTTAAACGTTGCGATAGTCCCTGCCTCAACTACCTCCTCCGGCAGTTCGTTCCAAAGACCCACCACCCTGCTGCGATTTAAAGAGGTGAAGAGATTTACACGAAGGTGAGGTTTGGTGCGATTGATTAATTGAAAGATACAGCAAGGCAACAGGCCCTTCGGCCCACCCGGTCCATGCCGACCATGGATCCCCCATTCACACTAGTTCTGTTATCCCACTTGCTCATCCACTTCATACAAACCAGGGGCAATTTACAGAGATCAATTAATCTACAAATCCGCATGTTTTTGTGATGTGGGAGGGAACGGGTGCACCCCGAGGAAGCCCTTGCGGTCACAGGAGGAACGTGCAAACCCCACACGGACAGCACTTGAGGTCAGGATCGAACCCGAGACCTCTGGTGCTGTGAGGCAGCAGCTCCACCTGCAGCGCCACCGTGGGGCGGTTGACAGAGGGATTTATCACCATGCACATTCCAACAAGATGCTTAGACCACGGTTCAAAGAGGGCATCCTCAGAAGCACCACTCTGATGTTTAAAGCACCATGATTATCAAGTGTGGAATTAGATTTAACTGTGCCTTTTGTTGGAGAACCGTGGCCGTCATTGAGAGCAACAGTTGCAATTGATCTGAATGTGGACACCACAGTAAAGAATTCCACCATTGTCAAAGGTGTCACAAAATGCTGCAGTGACTCAGCATCTCAGGAGAGAAGGAATGGGTGACGTTTCGGGTCGAGACCCTTCTTCAGACTGATGTCAGGGAGGTGGGACAAAGGAAGGATATAGGTGGAGACAGGAAGATAGAGGGAGAACTGGGAAGGGGGAGGGGAAGGGAGGGACAGAGGAACTATCTAAAGTTGGAGAAGTCGATGTTCATACCACTGGGCTGTAAGCTGCTCAGGCAAATTATGAGGTGCTGTTCCTCCAGTTTCCGGTGGGCCTCACTATGGCACTGGAGGAGGCCCATGACAGAAAGGTCAGACTGGGAATGGGAGGGGGAGTTGAAGTGCTCGGCCACTGGGAGATCAGTTTGGCCAACGCGGACCGAGCGCAGGTGTTGAGCGAAGCGATCGCCAAGCCTGCGCTTGGTTTGGCCGATGTAAATAAGTTGACATCTAGAGCAGCGGATGCAATAGATGAGGTTGGAGGAGGTGCAGGTGAACCTTTGCCTCACCTGGAAAGACTGTTTGGGTCCTTGGATGAAGTTGGGGGGGGGAGGTAAAGGGACAGGTGTTGCATCTTGTGCAGTTGCAGGGGAAAGTGCCCGGGGATGGGGTGGTTTGGGTAGGAAGGGACGAGTGGACCAGGGAGTTACGGAGGGAACGGTCTCTGCAGAACGCAGAGAGGGGAGGGGATGGGAAGATATGGCCAGTGGTGGGGTCTCGTTGTAGGTGACGGAAATGTTGGCGGATGATTCCAAGTAGTTCCGCTCGGTCCGCCCCAAACCTACCTGATCTCCCGGCTGCTCAACACTTTAACTCCCCCCTTCCCCTCCCACTCCCACACTGACCTTTCTGTCCTGGGCCTCCTCTATTGTCAGAGTGAGTCCCAGAGCAAATTGGAGGAACAGCACCTCATATTTCGCTTGGGCAGCTTACACCCCAGTGGTATGAACATTGACTTCTCTAACTTCAAATAGCCCTTGCTTTCCCTCTCTCTCCACCCCCACCCCCTTTCCAGTTCTTCCACCAGTCTTACTGTCTCCGACTACATTTTATCTCTGTTCCACCCACTCCCCTAACATCTGTCTGAAGAAGGGTCTCGACCCGAAACATCACCCATTCCTTCTCTCCAGAGATGCTGCCTGTCCCGCCCAAACAATCATTCTGGTCTGAAGAAAGGTCCCAACCCAATACTTCACCTTTCCATTCCCTCCATAGATGCTGTCTGACCCGCTGAGTTACTTTGTGTTTTGTCCAAACATCCTCCAGCCTATTCTGGATTTTAACCTTGCAAGGCTGTGCACTGGAGTAGAAAAGACTCACCAATCGTAAATTACCCACTCCATCCACCTTCTGCCTAGTTTCAGGTCAAATCCAACTAGATCTTGTGGTTTAACGAGGAACTGCAGATGCTGGTTTATAGCAAAAAAAGACACAAAATGCTGGAGTGACTCAGCGGGTCAGGTGACATCTATGGAGAAAAGGAATAGGTGACGTTTTAGGTAGAGACCCTTCATCAGACTGAGAGTCAGGGTACAGGGATCATATCTACGGTGTAGGGTAAACACCAACAGGACAAAATCTGTGGCAATTATTGAATAAAAACATTGTTTTACCACATATGACATTTTTCTTAAACATGGAATATGAATTGGGAATCTTCAGTCTGTGGTCTTGTGGACCCGCAAGGTCATACTGCACAGAAACAGGCCCTTCGGCCCATTTTGCCCATTCTGTCTGGGATGCTACATCTACGCTCGTCCCAGCTGCCCATATTTGCCCCATATCCCTCTATGCTTCCTATCCAAATGTCTTTTAAATATCGGTACATGTCTTTTAAATAGATTGTAGATTGCATAAAACTGGTATTGGGAAACTTGGCTGGGCAATAAATTGTGGAAAAATAAATTATAAATATCCTGCAAATGAAAGCAGTCTTCAAAATGACTGCGTTATTATCTCGAATCTCAGAAAAGTGAGATATGTCTGAAAATAAGTGATTTTATTAAGGCTAAATACGTTTGATTAGTTAAATCAACCAAATGGCAGACTGATTGGTGTGATTTTAAAATCCTACTTGCATCTTTTAAAATGTACTCCAGTCATTTCACTTGTGGGATAAGAGACGAGATTGAAATGATTGTATTTTCAGGAGTTTAGATTCTCAAACCTACTTCTGCTTCACATTTTGCGGAATGAGTTAGGGGAAATGTTTCTATGTTTCTATGTTTCTAAATACCAGAGGATTAAGCTTGACCATGTGAAGATACATACCTTAAGGCAGAGGCAGTAATATCTGTTTCACTTCATCTGTGCAAGGTGCAGGGTAATTGATAAACTCCAGCACTAACCACGTGGAAACACAAAAAAATAACAATTTGCTGAATTTACACAGTTAAAGACAGTTCTCATCTTGGTAAAACGCACTCACTGTCACCAAAGCAGAACTGTAAACTGAAGAGTCAGACAGGACCACGTACAAATGGGAAACTTATACAATTTATATTATATTACTTAGGATTAAATAGCTAACTGCAGGCTTGGGGGGAAAATATAGGCCCAAAGCTTTTAGAGTGATTACATTCATTGAGCTCAGGAACATGATAACAATTGCAGGCCTGCCTGACAATTTTCCACAACGTATCTTTCTGTTAACTCAGATGAAAGTGGCCTAGAGAGGAGAAAAGAAATGGGCACAGAAATACCAGCGTTTAAACGCTGAATATTTAATTCACTGATAAAAAAAAAAGACCCGTTTTTGTCCCTGGGCTGCACATATAAAGAGACACATCTTAGGAGAGAAGCAATGAGCAGAAAATGACCTTTTGTGAGTGGAGATGAGAGGGGAAGCACAGCTAATCCTGGAACGTCTTCTATTGGTGGAGTGGCAGTGTAGAAAATGTCTCCATCTGGACTAATCTCCTCTCAGTTGGATGAACTGAGGCTCTCAGTGTTAACCTGACATTTTACAATAATTACCCTTTCGTATGACCCGAACCCAATCTCACACTCTCTTATAAATATCTTTGCTTCCAACCCCTTGACTCTTGTGTTGGAGATAGTGAGGTTGATGATACGATAATCATATGAAGGGAGTGGGGAGCTGAAGCGATGTGCGTGGCTGTTATTTTGATCTCCTCCCCAGCTATCTATCAGTCCTCGGTGCCTTGTAATAGGGACACGTTCGAAAGGGAATATTATGGCATATTAAGTAATGCTTTCTTATCACACTAAATAAAATATGTTTCTAATCAGACTCACTCAGCACAAGGCAGTTATCAGTGCTGGAGGGAAATGGTGCATGAAAATGGGTTCAGATGGAAAATTAAGTTCAAAGGTTGAACAGTGCAGTTCTAAGGCTAACCAAAGATGAAATGTGGCTATTTGTTTTAACCGTGTCTGACTTCGTCTTCATTCTAAAGGTCAACGTGATATATTAAAAAAAAACATCTCCAGAAATAATTTATCTCTTTGTGTCCCGGTCTCATTTCACTTATTACACTGGAGAGGCCGGGTCGTTGAATCTTCAATAATATGCAATCAGCTGCCTTGTGAAGAAAGGGCAGTAATAATTGTATTTTATGCTCCCTGTATTTTGTGTTTACTATTATATCTGATTCATTAGTGCTGTGGAGAATTGGTGGCCACTGTCACAAGACCAGTATTTTTTTTTTTTGCCAAGCCAAAAAGGAAACAAAAATTAAAATCAATGTTAATAAAACGTCGCAGTAAAAGCACAGCTATTAACTCTTCAGTATTTTGTTACAGTTGGACTCGCGCTGTGAGTGGGGGTCAATTCTCTGAATGCATTCAAGAGAGAGCTAGATAGAGCTCTTAAGGATAGCGGAGTCAGGGGGTATGGGGAGAAGGCAGGAACGGGGTACTGATTGAGAATGATCAGCCACGATCACATTGAATGGCGGTGCTGGCTCGAAGGGCCGAATGGCCTACTCCTGCATCTATTGTCTATTGTCTATTGTCTATTGTCTATTGTGAGCTGGGGTACAAAACAATCTCGGTGCTCTTTAGATGGAAAAAAAAGTGATCTTTACACAGCATCACCCACACGATTAATTATATCATTACCAGGCTCTCAAATATCTTAGCTGGCCCCCGAAGAATGTGAATGTGCAAGGGCCAAATCTTGACCACCCAACGTAAATAAGGAGTTTAGTTTTTTAGAGATAGCGCGGGAAACAGGCCCTTCGGCCCACCGAGTCCGCACCGACCAGCGATCCCCGCACACTAACACACACTAGGGACGACTTCCACATACGCCAAGCCAATTAACCTACAAGCCTGTACGTCTTTGGAGCGTGGGGGGGAACTGAAGTGGGAGGTGATGTGGGAGGGAATGTCGGAGAAACCCCATACAGGTCACGGGGAGAAGGTACAAACGCCGTGGAGTGTTTAAAGGAAGGTTTGAATCGGAGATTAACGCTGCTGCTTCTATGTACTGCTGTGTTCACTATGCTGATAGTGGGAGTCCTTGCCCTGATACATGAACACCAGGGTCATGTCCCCTACCTTCAATAACAGTTGGGACAAAGGCATGTACAACAGAATGCAAACACAGTGGCCATCTGGAGCGAGGGAAGAGCACTTTGGATAAACCATTTATACACATTAAAGAGGAAATATTATTAGGGATGTCGCTAGTGGTGTGAGGTAACGTTTGAAAGCCTACAGATGCTGTTTGTCAAACATTTACACGCTGCCTTTATATTACATTTAACAGTATCTTCATTGGATAATTGAATTATAATGGCCAATCTTAATTTCTGATGGCGGCCTTGAAAGAATTATCTTATAAGTGTCATTTTACTTATTTTAAAAAGTGTCATAAGTGCCTGGGCTGCTTCTATTAAGCAGGCCATTATGAAGATTTAATTTGGGTAATTGATCTAGATACTATAGGCCATTAGGACCAGAGTTAGGGCTCCGTTTTTCATTGTGTCTGCTCAAGGTGCCAAAAACCTTGGCACGGTAGCGCAGCGGTAGAGTCGCTGCTTTACAGCGAATGCAGCGCCGGAGACTCAGGTTCGATCCTGACTACGGGTGCTGCACTGTAAGGAGTTTGTACGTTCTCCCCGTGACCTGCGTGGGTTTTCTCCGAGATCTTCGGTTTCCTCCCACACTCCAAAGACGTACAGGTATGTAGGTTAATTGGCTGGGTAAATGTAGAAATTGTCCCTAGTGGGTGTAGGATAGTGTTAATGTACAGGGATCGCTGGGCGGCATGGACTTGGAGGGCCGAAAAGGCCTGTTTCCGGCTGTATAGATTATGATATGATAAACCCGTATAATGGGATTCCTAACCCAAACGACTAATGTTTTTTTTCTCGTTTTTATTTCTTATCCATTACGGATACGGTTTTAATATTTAAACACCGAGATCACAAAATATCACTCCTTTTACCTCAGCAAAACACAAGATGCTGGAGGAACTCAATGGATCAGGCAGTATCTGTGGAGGGCATGGACAAATCTTTCCGAATAGTGAAAGGCCTGGGTTGAGTGGGTGTGGAGAGCATGTTTCCACTAGTGGGAGAGTCTAGGATCTGAGGTCATAGCCTCAGAATTAAAGGAAGTTCCTTTAGGAAGGAGATGAGGAGGAGTTTCTTTGGTCAGAGGGTGGTGAATCTGTGGAATTATTTGCCACAGAAGGTTGTAGAGACCAAGTCAATCGATTTCTCTAAGGCAGAGATAGATAGATTCTTGATTAGTACGGGTGTCAGGGGTAATGGGGAGAATGGGGTTAGGAAGGAGAGATAGATCAGCCATGATTGAATGGCGGAGTAGACTTGATGGGCCGAATGGCCTAATTCTAACCCTATCACTTATGACCTTATGACCTAAGATATCACTCCCATTACCTCAGCAAAACACAAAATGCTGGAGGAACTCAATGGGCCAGGCAGCATCTCTGGAGAAAATAGACAAACAACATTTCAGGTAGTCTTAACACCAAATGTCATCTGTCCATCACCTCTAGAGATGCAGCCTGACCTGCTGAGTTGTTCCAGCACTTTGTGCTTATCTCAGGATTCCAACATCTGCAGTTTTTTTTGTGGCTCGCCTCACACTTCATGACAGCGGTAGAGTTGCTGACTCACAGCGCCATAGACCCGGGGTTGGACTGTGACTGTGCGTGCTGTCTGTACGGAGTCCCTGCGTTCTCCCCGTTGACCTCGTGTGTTTTCTCTGGGTGCCCCGCTTGCCTCCAGCCCTCCAAGGACTTGCAGGTTTGTTGGTAAATTGGCTTCTGCACACTGTAAATTGTAAATTGTCCCTGGCGTGTGGAGTAGCGTTAGTGCACTGGGTGATTGCTAGTCGGCGTGGACCGGTGAGCCCAAGGGCCTGTTTCCATGCTGTATCTCTGAAGTCCAAAGTCGAAAGTCGAAAGTAAATCTGAAGGCTGTGGGAGTTGATGGGGATCTGTAGGGAATGGTAAAGGGGGGATTTAGTGAGTGGGGGGGAGTGCTTTGAGTGCTGCTATAATCCCGAGAGGCCAATATGTTCTTTTAAGGATGTGTAATATTTTACAGCAATCCTGATTTAAGGATGAAAATGATCCAAGGCAGTGTGTGTATGTGTGTGTGTGTGGGGGGGGGGGGGGGGTGGTGTGAGGATTGCACTCATTTGCACTGAACTATCGTGGGAACCTCTCCTATCCACAGGAGGTGAAGGTCTGTTCATAATCCACCCAGAAGATGGATGGGCGGTCACGGTGGTGCAGCGGTAGAGTTGCTGCCTTACAGCACTTGCAGCGCCAGAAGAACCGGGTTCGATCCTGACTACGGGCGCTGTCTGTACGGAGTTTGTACGTTCTGCCCGTGACCTGCGTGGGTTTTCTCCGAGATCTTCGGTTTCCTCCCACACTCCAAAGACATACGGGTTCGTAGGTTAACTGACTTGGTAAATGTAAGAAAATTGTCCCCGGTGGGTGTAGGATAATGTTAGTGTGTGGGGATCGCTGGTCGGCGCGGATTTGGTGGGCTGAAGGGCGTGTTTCCACACTGCACCTCTAAACTAAACCACACAAAAAAAGAAGATAGACACAAACAGCTGGAGTAACTCAGCGGGACTGGCAGCATCTCTGGAGAGAAGGAATGGGTGACGTTTCAGGTCAAGACCCTTCTTCGCACTGGAAACGTCGCCCATTCCTTCTCTCCAGAGATGCTGCCTGTCCCACTGAGTTACTCCAGCATTTTGTGTCTACTGTACCTTCGGTTTAAACCAGCATCTGCAATTTCCTTCCTAGAGTAGCGCAGCGGTAGAGTTGCTGCTTTACAGCGAATGCAGCACCGGAGACTCAGGTTCGATCCTGACTACGGGTGCTGCACTGTAAGGAGTTTGGACGTTCTCCCCGTGACCTGCGTGGGTTTTCTCCGAGATCTTCGGTTTCCTCCCACACTCCAAAGACGTACAGGTATGTAGGTTAATTGGCTGGGTAAATGTAAAAATTGTCCCTAGTGGGTGTAGGATAGTGTTAATGTACGGGGATCGCTGGGCGGCACGGACTTGGAGGGCCGAAAAGGCCTGTTTCCGGCTGTATATATATGATATGATATGATAGTACAAAAGGTTTGTGTTGTGGAGTGTAAGGGGGAGAAGGGAAGGTGGGGTGAGTCATGGTCACTATGTTTTATTCAAACTGCTCCCCCTTATTAAAGCTAAACTGACATTGATAACGGCAGAAAGGGACGCGAGGAAGATTATGAATGCCGGGCGTGCTGCAGGAGCCGGGCGAGCAGCGGGAATCATCCTGTCAAGTGGCCAATCTTTCTGGAGGTCACACTTGCAGGCTCCCTAAGAGGTCAATTTAAAACTGTCACCCATATTGTGTCAGCCACAGCAGTAACACATCGTGCCTCTGCACAGAGTGGCTGGTGCCTGCAACTGCATTACCGGTCAAGTTCATTGTAAGCACTGCAGAATTCTCCATCACTCAAGCTAGAGGAGATTTCTTTTTAATTAATTAAGTGTTGTGAAGAGTAGTGACAATTCCAAGCAACAGAATGAAATTACCGAGTGGAGCGGTGGTTCTTGTGGATGTCGACTGAATCACTGATGTGCCTTTTGGCTCAGGAACCATCAGGATGCAGGAGTGAATTGAATGAATTTCATTCCATTATCTATTACAATAGATTTTGTTAAGATTAAGAAACTGACGTCTGGAACAAACAGAGAAGGATTCTGATGTTAGATAATGGCTTATTGCCAGGTGAACGCTGGTCTCAATCGCCTTTGAGGCTTGGATACACAATGCTAACATCGTTTAGATAAAAATGAAAGTCAGGGAATAAACAAAATGATGTCGGTTTGGACCCATGGTGCTGACTGAAAACTTAGCACCAAGAATCCAAATGCAGTCTTTAGTCCTTAGACTTCAGAGATACAGTGTGGAAACAGGCCCTTCGGCCCACCTAGCGATCACCCCGTACACTAACACTAGTGTACGTAGATTTCCCCGGTATGGGACAAATAAAGGAACATATTATTATATTATGTAAGATAATAACTGCAGATGCTGGTACAAATCGAAGGTATTTATTCACAAAATGCTGGAGTAACTCAGCAGGTCAGGCAGCATCTCAGGAGAGAAGGAATGGGTGACGTTTCGGGTCGAGACCCTTCTTCAGGAAGAGAGCGGAAGTTTTGTTGCCTCCATCACAGTGAGGGGGTGTTTGGAGTCACTGTGATGGATGTTTGTGTTGGGGTTGTGTGTCTTGTGTTTCTTGTTTTGTGTGACTGCTGGTAACGTAATTTCGTTCGGTACCTCGGTACCGAATGACAAATAAAGGCTCTATATTCTGTATTCTGTATTCTGTATCCTACACGCTGGGGACAATTTACAATTTTACCGAAGCCAATTAACCTACAGACCCTGTACGTCTTTGGAGTGTGGGAGGAAAGCAGAGCACCTGGACAAAGGTCATGGGGACAAACTCCATACGGACAACATCCCTAGTCAGGATCGAACCCGGGTCTCTGGCATTGCAAGGCAGCAACTCTACTGCTGTAACACTGCATCTGTTGTGTGTATTTCTCTTGTTTGCACACTGTTACACTTGTATTCAGAGTTATTACTCTGGCCGCTGTTAAAGCTGTCCAATGCCAAAAATCAATAACCGTGTCACTTATGGCCATTGACACCACTCAGCATGAAGGTGAATTGGCAGTCAACGGCTGAAATTGTTTTAAGTGCCACATGTACTGTACTTTTTAAAGTATGTTACGTCCAATGTCCTAGCCCAAGGACATAATGTGCTGGAGTGACTCAGTGGGTCAGGCAGCATCCCAGAAGAACGCGGATAGGTGACGTTTCACAGAGTGCTGGAGTAACTCAGCGGGTCAGGCAGCATCTGTGGAGAACACGGACAGGTGACGTTTCACAGAGTGCTGGAGTAACTCAACGGGTCAGGCAGCATCTCTGGAGAATATGGATAGGTGACGTTTCACAGAGTGCTGGAGTAACTCAGCGGGTCAGGCAGCATCTCTGGAGAACACGGACAGGTGACGTTTCGGATCGAGACCCTTCTTCAGCCCAAGGGCCTCATAGAGTCGTACAGCTCGGGAAAAGGCCTTTCAGCCCACATGACCATGCTGACCCCATTTACATCAGTCCCTGATGATCAGCCATGATCACATTGAATGGCGGTGCTGGCTCGAAGGGCCAAATGACCTACTCCTGCACCTATTGTCTATTGTCTAACCCTTGAATGAATCTGAATCCTATCCTGTGGGCTAATGCTAGATGTTATACTAAAACAATTAATGCAGAGAAGATAAGTGCTGGGAGATGTATACTGCCCAGCAACTGCAATGGCCCATTTCTCACACTTACAACTCTATTTTATTTTACCTCTCAGATTTTGTCACCCTGCTGACCAAAAGACCCCAACTACGCTCATCTCATCTGCCCACGTTTGGCCCATATTCCTCTAAACCATGTACCTCTCCAAATGTCTTTTAAATGTTGTTGTAGTACTACCTCAGGTACACCTACCGCCTCACAGCACCGAGTGCGAACCTGACTATAGGTGCTGTCTGGACACAGTTTGTACGCTCTTCCCGTGACCACGTGGGTTTCCTCTGGGTGCTCCGGTTTCCTCCCACATCCCAAAGACATGCAGGTTTGTGGGTTAATTGGCTTCTATAAAAAGTTGCGCTAATGGGTAGGGACTGAATACAAAAATGGGAGAACATAGAATTAGTGAGAACAGGTGAATGTGAGAAACTTCGTGCAGGCAGCACCCGCAGTCAGGATCGAACCTGTGGTCTCCGGCGCTGTAAGGCACCAACTTAACCGCTGCGCCACCGTGCCGCCCTTAGGTTTCCAAATAAATTGTCCAAGATGCTCTATAAGGATACTGTCCACTGCGGGTTTAGTTTAGAGATTCAGCGCGGAAACAGGCCCCTCGGCCCACCGAATCCGCACCGACCAGCAATCCCCGCACATTAACACCATACTGCACACACTAGGGACAAATTTCTTTTTTTACACTCATGCTTATTAACCTGTAGGTCGTTGGAGTGTGGGAGGAAACCGAAGATCTCAGAGAAAGCCCACGCAGGTCACGGGGAGAAGGTACAAACTCCGTGCAGACGGCACCCGTGGTCGGGATCGAACCGGGGCCTCTGGCGCCGCAAGCGCTGCAAGGCAGCGACTCCACCGCCGCGCCACCGTGACCGCACGTGTTGCTGTGGCTGAGAATTTCCTGTTTCAGATCTGAGAGGAGTTGCTGGGGAATGTGGTGAGAATATAAGTGAGTGCTTGATGGTGGTACTGACTCAGTGGGCTGAAGGGCCTGTTTGGGTTCTGCAGACTCTATGACCTTTTGTTTTAGTTTAGAGATACAGCGTGGAAAGAGGCCCACCGAGTCCACTCCGAGCGATGTTTGGTCGTACACTATCACTATCCTGTACTCTAGGGCCAATCTTAACAGAAGCCAGTTAACCTAAAATATCTGCACATCTTTGGAATGTGGGAGGGAACCGGATCACCCGGAGGTAACCCACACGATCCACACCGACCAACGATTATCCGTACACTAGTTCAATGTTGACCCAGTTTTGCATCCTACACACTAGAAGCAATTTATAGAAGCCAATTGACCTACAAACCTGCACATCTTTGGAAAGTGCGAGGAAACCAGAGCACTTGGAGAAAACCCACGCAGGTCACGGGGAGAACGTGCAAACTCCGTACAGGCAGTCCGGATCAAACCCGGTCTCTGGAGCTGTGAGGCAGCGACTCTACCTCTATGACAACTCCATCTTTCTATTTTATCATTCCTGGAATCATTCAGTTCTAAGATAGATACAAAGTGCTGGAGTAACTCAGCAGAACAGGTAGCATCTCTGGAGAGAAGGAACGGGTGATAATTCGGGTCCTCAAAAACGTCACCCATTCTTTCTCTCCAGAGATGCTGCCTATCTTCGGTGTAAACCAGCATCTGCAGTTCCTTCCTACACGTTCAGTTCTAAGACTTGGCTAGGAATACCATGCACTCTGGAGTTTAGAAGGATGAGAGGGGATCTTATAGAGACATATAAAATTATAAAAGGACTGGACAAGCTAGATGCAGGAAAAATGTTCCCAATGTTGGGCAAGTCCAGAACTAGGGGGGCACAGTCTTAGAATAAAGGGGAGGCCATTTAAAACTGAGGTGAGAAGGAACTTTTTCACCCAGAGAGTTGTGAATTTGTGGAATTCTCTGTCACAGAGGGCAGTGGAGGCCAAATCACTGGATGAATTTAAGAGAGAGTTAGATAGAGCTCTGGGGGCTAGTGGAATCAAGGGATATGGGGAGAAGTTGGGCACAGGTTACTGATTGTGGATGATCAGCCATGATCACAATGAATGGCGGTGCTGGCTTGAAGGGCCGAATGGCCTCCTCCTGCACCTATTTTCCATGTTTCTACGTTTCTATGATGAGTTGATGACTCTGGCAGTGAACAGTGAAGTGAACTTGAACAGTCTCAAGTCAGGTGATAATTCCAACCAGTAAAAAGCTCTTTGCCAAATTTTCACAATATTGGTTACTTCACTGAAAGCCCCCCAAAAAACTGATTTGGACGGAAACAGAAAGACCAAACTGACATGATGACAGGCAGATTTTATAAGATTTATGGTCATTCTATTGTTATAATTAAAAAAAAGCTTTTACTTTTCATTTAATCCATCATAAACCTGAGGATGCTTGACTCTGACTGACAATAAAAAGGAATGTATTATCTGTTCAGCTACTTAAGGATATAGAAATTGCAGCGAGTTCTTTAGATTAGCCTTTGACACTCTTTGAATCAGTAAAAACAAAAGCAGCACCTCTAAAGCCAGCTGAACACTTGATATTTAAACTTGTTGCCTTTTCACTTTTTTCTATCAATCACGGAATTTACTAAGCGGTCAGCTTTCATTGCGAAGCAGTGACATCGCCAAAGACTCTCCATGGAGTCGTTTCGAGTTACTGCAAACCTTGGGCAGCACGGTGGCGCAGCGGTAGAGTTGCTGCCTTGCAGCGAATGCAGCGCCGGAGACTCAGGTTCGATCCCGACTGCGGGCGCCGTCTGTACGGAGTTTGTACGTTCTCCCCGTGTCCTGCGTGGGTTTTCTCCGAGATCTTCGGTTTCCTCCCACACTCCAAAGACGTACAGGTACGTAGGTTAATTGGCTGGGCAAATGTTAAAACAAAAATTGTCACTAGTGGGTGTAGGATAGTGTTAGTGTGCGGGGATCGCTGGGCGGCACGGTCCCGGTGGGCCGAAGGGCCTGTTTCTGCGCTGTATCTCAAAATCTAAACCTAAATCCTTTCGGATCATCAATCAAACATCTTCTCAAGAATGCGATGGATACGGTTGCTGCCTCACAGCGCCGGAGACCCAGGTTCAATCCTGACCTTGGCTGCTCACGGTGTGGAGTTTGCACGTTCTCACTGCGACCGCGCAGGTTTAGTTAATTCATTCGTTTAGTTGATTGTCATAAGCGTGCTAACCAGTCAGCGGAAAGACGACACATGACTACAATCCAGCCATTTACAGATGCATGACGAGGGATTAACGTTTAGTGCAAGGCAAAGCCAGAACCAGGGGCCACAGTTTAAGAACAAGGGGTAGGCCATTTGGAACGGAGATGAGGATTTTTTTTTTCACTCACAGAGTTGTAAATCTGTGGAATTGACCCGAGACGTCACCCATTCCTTCTCTCCAAAGATGCTGCCTGTCCCGCTGAGTTACTCCAGCATTTTATGTCTATTTTCAGTGGGACTTAGTTCCTGTTTCCATGCTGTATCCCTGAACTAATCTAAACTAACACATGGAGTCTCAGTTATTTAGTATATTCATGATAGAGTTTGATAGATCTTTGGATATTAAGGGAATCAATGGTTGTGTGGTTAGTCCAGCAATGTGGGCGGCCTAGTGGCTCAGCGGTAGAGTTGCTGCCTTACTGTTTCCGAGACCAGTGTTTGATCCTGACTATGGGTGCCGCCTACACCAAGTTTGTACGCTCTTCCTGTGACCATGTGGGGTTTTCCCTGGCTGCTCCGGTTTCCTCCCACACTCCACAAACATACTGTACAGGTGTAAGATTGTGTTAGTCTGCGGGGATCGCTGGTCGGCGCGGACTCGGTGGGCTGAAGGGCCTGTTTCCACGATGTATCTCTTAAACTAAACCATATACTTATAGTTCAGTTTAAGTCCTGATCAGCCCCGATAGAAGTATATCAAGTTTATGTTTATGTTTCTGTTTAGAGATGCTGTGTGGAAACAGGCCCTTCGGCCCATCGAGTCCGCGCCGACCAGCGATCCCCGCACACTGACACTTTCCTACGCACACAAGCGACAATGTACAATTTCACCAAGTCAATTAAGCTACAAATGGTACAAACTCCGTACAGTCACCATCCGTAGTCTGGATTAAACCCGGGTCTCTAGCGCTGTAAGGCAACAACTCTACCTCTGCGCCACCGTGCCTCCCCTGACACGAGGCATAGATAGTGTCGACAGTCAGAAGCTTTTTCACAGAGTCGGAAGTTCAAAGTCTAGAGGGCGTAGCGTTAAGGTAAGAGGGCCAGAATTTAAAGGAGACTAGTACAAGTGGACCCGTTGGGCCCAAACCTCTCCTGCATTGGTGCAGCACCCTCTCCAACCCCCCTCCTCCCCTTCCGTTCTCCATCCCCCTCAACCCCCCTTATCCACCTTGGACCTAGGGCCCTGTACAACTACAGAAGGACCTCTTTGCTCAACTCCTCTTGTTATGAAGGCCAACATTCCATTGGCTTTCTTCACTGCCTGCTGTACCTGCTTGCTTCCTTTCAGTGACTGAGGCCGTGAGGTCTACCCCTCCACCAGGGGGACGGAGGACAACGCAGTCGAAAATGCCGTGCTGCGCTGTTTGCTGGTCTGCTCTACACACTCAGGCTGCTGATGAACGCAACCCCCAACGATGCATGTTGGCGATGAACCGGCCGACCCTGGGTGCCTGGAGCACACTACCACTGTTCGAGGCAGCTGTGATAGCGGCATTTAAGTGGCTTTTAGATCGGCACAGGATATGTAGAGAATGGAGAGTTGTGTGCAGGTAGGTGTGACTAGTTTATCGTGGCATCATGTCTGTCACAGACATTGTGGGCCGTAGGTCTTGTTGTGCTGTTCTATATTCTATGTTCCACCTGATCCTTTCAGAACCAACATATCAAAATTAGCCAATTTTCAAGACCTGTTCTTTAAAGAATTAAATCAGGAAGGTTAAATAGCCACTAACACCTACACGGGCGGACTTAGTTTAGTTTAGTTTAAGAGATACATCGTGGAAACAGGCTCTTCAGCCCACCAAGTCCATGCCGACCAAGGATCCCCGCACACTAACACAACCCTACACACACTCGGGACAACTTACAATATTACCAAAGCCAGATAATCTACAAACCTGCACGTCTTTGGTGTGCGGGAGGAAACCGGAGCTCCTGAAGAAAACCCACGCAGGTCACGTAGAGAACGTACAAACTCTGTACAGACAGCATCCGTAGTCCGGATTGAACCCGGGTCTCCGGCGCTGTAAGGCAGCAACTCTACCGCTGCACCAGACCAATTCCTGGTGTCCAACTCTCCTATTTAAAAAATTATCTAGAGCATATACAGTATAATGTTTTTGTCCCTATTGTGTGAAACGCTTGAACTATGGATGGGATGGCTCGATTATAATCATGTGCAGTCTTTCTGCCTCCTGGTTAGCAAGCAACAATAAAAGCTTTTCACGGTACCCTGGTACAAGCGGCAATGAACTAAACTCAACTAAACCAAACTAACAGGATTGACTAACAAACAGGAAGCAGTGAATAGGGATATAGGTAGTATAAGAAAATAACTGCAGATGCTGGTACAAATCGAAGGTATTTATTCACAAAATGCTGGAGTAACTCAGCGGGTCAGGCAGCATCTCGGGAGAGAAGGAATGGGCGACGTTTCGGGTCAAGACCCTTCTTCAGACTGATGTCAGGGGGGCGGGACAAAGGAAGGATATAGGTGGAGACAGGAAGATAGAGGGAGATCTGGGAAGGGGGAGGGGAAGGGAGGGACAGAGGAACTATCTAAAGTTGGAGAAGTCAAAGTTCATACCGCTGGGCTGCAAACTGCCCAAGCGAAATATGAGGTGCTGTTCCTCCAATTTCTAGTGGGCCTCACTATGGCACTGGAGGAGGCCCATTACAGAAAGGTCAGACTGGGAATGGGAGGGGGAGTTGAAGTGCTCAGCCACCGGGAGATCAGATTGGTTAACGCGGACCGATCACAGGTGTTGAGCGAAGCGATCGCCGAGCCTGCGTTTGGGGTCATTTTCAAATTGGCAACTTGTGAGTTGTGGGTTCAAAGCTGGGATTGCGACTGTTTATAAGGTGCACTAATGTGGAGGAAGGAAATGAATGTGTGGCAGTCAAATTTGAAGATGACACAAAATTAACTAGGAAGGCAAGCAGAGTGGAAGATATAACTGGTTTACAGAGAGAGAGAGAGAGAGAGAGAGAGAGAGAGAGATTGGCAGGTTAGGTGAGCTGGCAAATGGAATATCATGTTGGAAACTGTGAAGTTGTTCATCTTGGAAGTAAGAACAAAAGAACAGGGTTTTATTTAAAGAGAGAAAACTTGGCAAAAGCTGCAGCAGAGAAGGAGATGGAGGTTCTTGTGCAAAGAAACTCTGAACGCCAGAACTCAAGTGCAGCCACAAATAGGGAGGCTCGTGTAAAATGTGGACGCAAGGAACTGCAGACGCTTGGATCTTGAGCAAAGGACAGAGTGCTGGAGGAACTCAGCAGGCCAGGAGGCATCTTTGGAGAACATGGATAGGCTGAAGAAAGGTCACAACCCAGAACGTTGCCCATCCATGTTTTTCAAAGATGCCGCCCTGAACCGCTCGGTTACTCCAACACTTTGTGCCTTTAGTTTTGTAAACCAGCATCTGCAGTTCCTTGCGTCTCCACGTCTGGAGGAAAGGAGCAGGTGAGGTTTCAGGACCGGACCCTTCTTCATGCTGATTGTAGGAGGGGGGAGGGAAAGCTGGAAGAGAGGTGGAGGGTGGGGGGGGGGGGCAGGACAAAGACAGACATGTGAAAGATGGACACAAACTGCTGGAGTAACTCAGCGGGCCAGGCAGCATCTGTGGAGAAAAGGGCTAAATGATGTTTTAGGTCTGGACCCTTCTACAGACAATAGACAATAGGTGCAGGAGCAGGCCACTCGGCCCTTCGAGCCAGCACCGCCATTCAATGTGATCATGGCTGATCATTCTCAATCAGTACCCCGTTCCTGCCTTCTCCCCATACCCCCTGACTCCGCTATCCTTAAGAGCTCTATCTAGCTCTCTCTTGAATGCATTTCAAGACTGACAGCAGGGGGGTGGGATGAAGGGCTGGAGGCAAGAAAAGACATGGGATTGGTCCTGATGCTTTCTCGCCTCCAACTCTTCACCCCCCCCACCCACTCCACCCCCCACCCCCACCCACACTCCTCCTCCCACCCCCACCCACACTCCTCCCCCCAACCCCACCCCCACCCACACTCCTCCCCCCACCCCACCCAGATTTCTTCAAGTGAGAAGTTTAGTTTAGGTTAGAGATACAGCGTGGAAACAGGCCCTTTGGCTCACCATGACCGAGCCGATAAGCAATCACCCGTACACCAGTTCCATCCTACGCACACGAAGGACAATTTAACAGAAGCCAATTAACCTACAAACCTACAGGTCTTTGGAGTGTGGGAGGAAACCGAAGCACCCGGAGAAAACCCACGCGGTCACAGGGAGAACGTACAAGCTCCGTACAGACAGCACCCGTAGTCAGGATCGAACCCGGGTCCCTGGCACTGTGAGGCAGCAACTTCATCAGTACACCACCTTGCTGCCATGGTGGGAGAACGCTTTTCACTGTACATGGTACACATGACAATAAACTAAATGGTAAAGCTTTTCACTGTACCTCGGCACACGTGACAATAAAATAAACTGTAGAGAACGTGCAAACTCCACACAGGTGGGACATGTGGTCAGGTGTTAACTGTGCCACCCTGAGAAAGTGGGACAACATAGAACTAACGCGAACAGGCGATCGATGTGCGGCATGGACTCGGTGGGCCGAAGGGCCTGTTTCCGTGCTGCATCTCTAACACTAACTCATGATTCCCCTGGTCTCGATAAAATAATGTGCAGAAAGGAACTGCAGGCTCTGGTTTACACCGAAGATGGACACAAAGTGCTGGAGTAACTCAGCGGGTCAGGCAGCACCTCTGGAGAAAAAGGATCGGTGACGTTTCCGGTCGGGACCACTTCTTTAGACATTAAAAAGATATTGGATGAACGGGTGAATATTTAATTGACTACCTTCTTTCACCCGACCCAACATTATTTTCACTTCCCCCCCACCCCCTTCCCTTTCTGTACAATGTCCGGAGAACAATTTGCGAAGATTGTCAATGGGGGAACTCCATCTACCCCACACACTAGGAAAAAAAAGCACGCACTCTGGGTGGCTACCCCGTTTGCAGGGACAAAAGTTTCCACCAATATTGACTTAACATGGTTCTTGTTAGTATTTCCTGCCCTTATTTGTTTTACCTCAGCTTCACAGAGAAGGGAGAACTATTTGCAATATTTCAACTAAGAGGGCGGGTGGTGGGAATCAAGCATTTATTCGGCATTCAGTTGGAGCAGGGGGGGGGGGGGGGGCAATATATATTAAATCAAACCGGGCTGTCTTTAACACCCCATTCCTTTGTTTACAGAGCTGTACTTTTTTTAAAATTGTATGTCTTGGGATATGTGCATTGTTACGTACATATGATATTTTTTTAATCTCCATTTATTTTCAAACAGGTCATTAATTTGAGTAACGTCGCGGGCTGCACGTATATGGATTAAAGTCTTTATTTTGCCTTCCGCTCAAACACTAAAACTGCAGACTAAAGGAAAAGATTCCAGAAAAGCATGCATTGGCGAATTTCAGTCTGCCTTTTTCTCTTTTAATTCTATTTTCTTGTAATTCTGCTCAGCACACTCTTGCGGGTGTCGAAATACCCTTAATGGTTGGGCTGAGATGAGCTGCCGTTAGCAAAGAAATTTAATTTGAGTGGAGGGCCCCGGCCTTACCTTTGTGGTTAATTGGCCGTTTTGTCTAAGAAGTTAATTGTCTATTTAGTCCAGGTACTTGTTGAAATGTTTAGCTGCTTTGAAACTCTGATCTCGTCATTAATGGAGCATGAAATGAAATGCTTGATACTGCAAATAAAACCAGTGATATTCAAGGATGTTATTGTAGGTAATGCTTTCAAACTGCATTTTAATGGGTCCTAGAAGATTAGGTTAGTGTCAGCTGGAACAGTCTGATCCCTTTTCTGACGCTGTTAGTTCCTTCTTCATTTGCTTCACGGCTGTCTACACAGATCACATAAGCATTACAACTCAAACAACAAAGGCATGCTTTGTTAGCGGGGCCAATTTGAATAATTTGCATAATATCTACTTTAAAAAAAGAGCCCTCTGCAAAGTTATGTTTTAAATATATGTACTGCCAATTCCAGCCTATCAAGAAGGTGAGAATGATCGCCCTGTTACTAAATATGCTGCCTTGGGTAGGAGGCTTTGAATAGGGGATCTTACTAAGTAGGCAATTACGACGTGCATTTCAGTTTAGCTTCACTTTAGTTTATTGTCTGTCACGTGTACCGAGGTACAGCGTCGAGCTTTTTGTTGCGTGCTAACCAGTCAGCGGAAAGACAGCACATGATTACAATCGGTTCATTTACAGTGTGGGGATTCATAATCGGGGAATAACGTTTAGCGCAATGTAGGGGTGCCGACTATCTCACTCCCAAATAAGGGACAAAGTGGCGTCACTGCCCCGCGCCCCACGTGATCTCACCCTGCCAGCGGCCACGTGCTCCCGCCCCACCAATGGCAGCCGCCCGGGCCGGTGGGCAGGTTGCCACGCAACCTCCGTTAGGCGGCGCCCGGGCCTCCGGGCCTACACTGTCCGGACCTACACTGTCCGGACCTACAGCGTCCGGGCCTATACTGTCCAGGCTTACAGCGTCCGGGCCTACACTGTCCGGGCCTACACTGTCCAAACCTACACTGTCCGGACCTACAGCATCCGGGCCTACACTGTCCGGGCTTACAGCGTCCGGGCCTACACTGTCTGGGCTTACAGCATCCGGGCCTACACTGTCCGGGCCTACACTGTCCAAACCTACACTGTCCGGACCTACAGCATCCGGGCCTACACAGTCTGGGCTTACAGCGTCCGGGCCTACACTGTCTGGGCTTACAGCATCCAGGCCTACACTGTCCGGGCCTACACTGTCCAAACCTACACTGTCCGGACCTACAGCATCCGGGCCTACACAGTCCGGGCTTAAAGCGTACGGTCCTAAACCGTCCGGGCCTAAAGCGTCCTGGCCTACACTGTCCGGGCTGACAGCATGCCCCCTCCCCCGGGCCTAATACGGGACAAGGGCGGTCCCATACGGGACAAACCAATTTGGCCCAAAATACAGGATGTCCCGGCTAATAAGGAACAATTGGAAACCCTAGTACAAGGTAAAGTGCGATCAAGGATAGTCCGAGGGTCACCAAAGAGGTAGATAGTAGAACTACTAGTGGTAGGAGTAGATGGTAGATAGTGGTACTGCTCTCTGGTTTAAGTACACAATCATAAGCATCAGCATCAGTGCGAGGATCATAAGGTGCACCCTACCTTAAAGGTGGAGGAAGGAACTACAGATGCTGGTTTAAATCGAAGATCGACACAAAATGCTGGAGTAACTCAACGGGACAGGCAGCATCTCTGGAGAGAAGGAATGGGTGACGTTCCGGGTCAAGACCCTTCTTCAGACTGAAGTAGGGTCTCGACCCAAAACGTCACCCATTCCTTCTCTCCAGAGATGCTGCCTGTCCCGCTGAGTGACTCCAGCATTTTGTGCCAATTCCCCACCTTAACGTCACTGGAGGCAAGAACGGTGGACATTTTAACAAGTAGATTTGTGGTGATATCTTAAAACTTGTTTTGAACGTAACATAAAGCAAAACACAAAGTACTGGCGGAAAACAGCGGGTCAGGCGGCATCTGACAATAGACAATAGACAATAGGTGCAGGAGGAGGCCATTCAGCCCTTCGAGCCAGCACCGCCATTCAATGTGATCATGGCTGATCATTTTCAATCAGTACCCCGTTCCTGCCTTCTCCCGATACCCCCTGTGGAGGGAATGGATACCCTTCTTCAGACCGGTGCGTTTTGCTCAAGATTCCAGCATCTGTAGTTCCTCATGTTTCTAATTATAATTATTGATTTCGTAGAGAGGGGGATTATATTTGACCTGACTTCAGGGTGAGTACCGGGCGGCACGGTGGCACAGCGGTAGAGTTGCTGCCTTACAGCACCAGAGACCCAGGTTCAATCCTGACTACGGGTGCTGTCAACATACGTTGTATGTATGTATATACGTTCTCTCTGTGACCGTGTGGGTTTCCTCAGGATGTTCCGGTTTCCTCCCACGCTCCAATGACTTGCAGGTTTGTAGGATAATCAGCTTTGGTAGGAATTATCCCTAGTGTGTGTAGGCTATTGTTAGTGTACTGGTTGGCGTGGACTCAGTGGGCCGAAGGGCTTGTTTCTGCGCTGCGTCTTTAAAGTCTAAAGAGTAAGGTGCTTCAACTCAATGCCATCAGATGGACTTGGCTCACGTCAATCCAGCCTGCAACAGTGAAGTGGGATTTCATAAAAGATAAGTATTTCCTTGCTCCATTTTATGCAGATAAAAATACCAAAAATAAGTGCATATCCTGGAAGTCTGAAACTAAAACAAAAAATGCTGCAATTACTCAATTGGTCAGGCAGCATCTGTGGAAAGGGATAGACACAAAAAGCTGGAGTAACTCAGCGGGACAGGCAGCATCTCTGGAGAGAAGGACAGGGTGACGTTTCGGGCCGAGACCCTTCTTCGGACCTGAAACGTCACCCTTTCCTTCTCTCCAGAGATGCTGCCCGTCCCGCTGAGTTACTCCGGCTTTTTGTGTCTATCTTCGGTTTAAACCAGCGTCTGCAGTTCCTTCTTACACATCTGTGGAAAGAGAATCAGTTTGCTATTTGGCATTAAGACATGGTTGACATGCACGTAAATAATTAAAAATAAGAACTATTTAAGGAATTACACAGTATAATGTTTCTTGAAACATATTTATTTTTAGTTTTGTGATAAAGCATACAAATAGCCTACTGATTCCATGCTAACCATCGAACACCAGTTCACACTAGTTCCACGTTATCCCACTTTCTAATCCACTCCCTCCACACTAAGGACAATTTACAGGGGTCGATAGCCCAACATCTCCGCACGTGTTTGGGATGGTTACAAGGAGAACGTGCAAACTCCACACACACAGCACCGAGGTCAGGATCGAACCCAGGTCTCTGGCGCAGTGAGGCAATGACTCTACCAACCGTGCCCGTCAGTCTGAAGAAGGGCCTCGACCCTAAACATCAGCCATTCCTTCTCTCCAGAGATGGTGCCTGGCCCGCTGGGTTACTCCAGCATCTTGTGTCCACCAACTGTGCCGTCTGACTGATATCAATGAACGCAAAACAATAATATGAAATAAAATAAAAAAGCATGTCCATTCGTCAAAGAACTGATCAGTGAATAACACCAAGGATCCCATCTGTCCAGATGCACAGTGGACATGATCTCGACCGTGTGATGTCACCAAGAAAAACATCAGATGCTGTGTATGGACTTTGTTGACTCTCGAAACCCTTTGATTCCATCAGTGGTGAACACATTCCTCGAATTCTGCTGCCCACAGAAATACATTTCTATTTCCTATTTTGCTTCACAAAAAAAATCAACACATGATGTTAACCAATGGAAATGCAACTGAGCCACTTCTATTGTAGACTAAGTGTTAACCAAGACTTCATAGGTTCTAGAAGCAGAATTTGGCCATCAAGTCTACTCTGCCATTCAATCATGGCTGATCTATCTTTCCCTCTCAACCCCATTCTCCTGCCTTCTCCCCATAACCCCTGATACCTGTACTAATCAAGAATCTATCAATCTCAATAGACAATAGACAATAGATGCAGGAGTAGGCCATTCGTCCTGTTTTACTTCATGGTCCTGGTATCTGTTATACCTTTGGTGAGACTCTGGACGGACCACGAGTACACGTGTTTAAAAAGTTATCATGGTGGAGCTTACCTCCAGGCTGTTTATTCCAAGGCCACCTGGATCCAGAGTGGCCACCTAATCACATCAGTACCTTATATACATGTTACTACACAGGCAAACAAAGTAGTGCTACAACAAAGTAGTCCCTACAATATCACAACACGTCCCTTCGAGCCAGCACCGCCATTCACCGTGATCATGGCTGATCATTCACAATAAGTACTCCATTCCTGCCTTCTCCCCATACCCCCTGACTCCACTATCATTAAGAGCTCTATCTAACTCTCTCTTGAAAACATCCGCATCTCCATCTTAAATACATCCATTGACTTGGCCTCCAGGGCCGTCCGTGGCACTGAATTCCACAGATTCACCACGCTCGGTGTGAAGGAGCTTGGCATTGCCCAAGCACTTTTCTCACTGCGTCTTGCTGCAGTGTGACACCTCACTTCCAACAAACTCACCATGCGCGTGGAGCTGATCTTCAGAACCTTCGGATGGCTGTTCAACCAACAACAACTGCTCTCCAGAGTCAATGTTACCTCAGCTCAGTTGTTGTTCTAAAGTGTGCGGTCGACACTCACGTTTGTGCACATTCACAAGTGGGGTTGGAAACTGCCATCGATGCTTTCAATGAGGCAAATGGAAAAATGGATTTTACACTCATGGAATGCGAGATGTATTCAAGAAAGAGTTAGATAGAGCTCTTAAGGTTAACATAATCAAGGGATATGGGGAGAAAGCAGGAACGGGGTACTGATTCTGGATGATCAGCCATGATCATATTGAATCTGATTGTTTTTAATCTCGTTGTACTTGTACAATGACAATAAAGATATTGTATTGTATTGTATTGAGTGACGATGCTGGCACGAAGGGTCGAATGGCCTTCTCCAGCACCTATTTTCTATGCTTCTATTGTTCTATGACAACCAAATGCAATTGGTATCTTCTATTGTCCGATGTTACTGGTGGTGTGTATGTGTATCAACATCCTGATTCAGTTTTTGTCTCTTAATGAGGCAACAACATTAGAAAGGATCATTTCCAAAACTAACCTGCAAATGTGGATAAGACGAAATATGTAGGGAAGGAACTGCAGATGCTGGTTTAAACCGAAGATAGACACAAACAGCTGGAGTAGCTCAGCAGGGCAGGCACCATCTCTGGAGGAAATGAATAGATGACGTTTCGGGTCGAGGCCCTTCTTCAGACTGAGAGTCAGGGGAGAGGGAAATCTTTCTACAGATCAAAGTCCCCTTCCCCCTGACTCTCAGTGTGAAGAAGGGTCTCGACCCGAAACGTCACCCACTCCTTTTCTCCAGAGATGCTGCCTGACCCGCTGAGTAACTCCAGCGTTTTGTGTCTAACAGGGGTAAGACCACAGATGAAACATTCAGCAAATTAGGACTGTGTTTCCTGCTTTTTGAGGGTCTCCGATTCAGGGGCTCTTTGTAACATGAGGTAATAGCTTTGACCTTTATTTTAGGGCAATAATATTTAAAAACAGAAGAAAGTCAGGGGACGAATACAGTGGCAGCTATGGGCGCTAAGACCTGAATGCTCAACGATGCAAAAAATATTCTCCACAAAAATACTTCATCAGATTCAAAGACTTGGACACAGCAATAAACTTGAAAACTAACCACAGTAACATCTGAAGCAGAATATCAACATTCATGAGTACCCCACAGAGCAAACTTCCAGTTTCAATGAGAGGTCACCAACCCAAGCATCATCCTTGTTTCTGCCTTTGCAAGTTGCCACCAGATCTGCAGAGTGTTTGAGCAATCCCTGCTTTTACCCTGAATTTCCTTGCACGGCTGCCCCTGACCATGTTCCCGCAAAATGCAGTTGTACAGAGCATTGGTGAGACCACACCTGGAGTATTGCATACAGTTTTGGTCTCCTAATCTGAGGAAAGACATTGTTGCCATAGAGGGAGTACAGAGAAGGTTCACCAGATTGATCCCTGGGATGGCAGGACTTTCATATGAAGAAAGACTGGATAGACTCGGCTTGTACTCGCTGGAATTTAGAAGATTGAGGGGGGATCTTATAGAAACTTACAAAATTCTTAAGGGGTTGGGCAGGCTGGATGCGGGAAGATTGTTTCCGATGTTGGGGAAGTCCAGAACAAGGGGTCACAGTTTAAGGATAAGGGGGAAGTCTTTTAGGACCGAGATGAGAACGTTTTTTTTCACACAGAGAGTGGTGAATCTGTGGAATTCTCTGCCACAGAAGGTAGTTGAGGCCAGTTCATTGGCTATATTTAAGAGGGAGTTAGATGTGGCCCTTGTGGCTAAAGGGATCAGGGGGTATGGAGAGAAGGCAGGTACGGGATGCTGAGTTGGATGATCAGCCATGATCATATTGAATGGTGGTGAAGGCTCGAAGGGCCGAATGGCCTACTCCTGCACCTATTTTCTATGTTTCTATGTATCTATGAAGGTACACGTGGATTGTAGGACCTAGAACACAGAACAGTACAGAGGAGTGAACGGCTGGGTGGCGCAGCGGTAGAGTTGCTGCCTTACAGCGCCAGAGACCCGGGTTTTCCTGACAACGGGTGCCTGTCTGTATGGAGTTTGTACGCTCTCCCCGTGACCGCGTGGGTTTTCTCCGGGTGCTCCAGTTTCCTCCCACTCTCCAAAGACGTACAGGTTTGTAGGCTAATTGGCTTTGGTAAAATCCCTAGAGTGTAAGATTTAGATTTTTAGATTTAGATTTAGAGATACAGCGCAGAAACAGGCCCTTCGACCCACCGGGTCCGCGCCGCCCAGCGATCCCCGCACATTAACACTATCCTACACTCACTAGGGACAATTTTTACATTTGCCTAGCCAATTAACCTACAAACTTGTACGTCTTTGGGGTGTTGGAGGAAACCGAAGATCTCGGAGAAAACCCACGCAGGTCACGGGTAGAACGTACAAACTCCGTACAGTACAGCACCCGTAGTCGGGATTGAACCTGAGTCTCCGGCGCTGCATTCGCTGTAAGGCAGCAAGTCTACCGCTGCGCCACCGTGCCGCCCTTTGTGTTAGTGTGCGGGGATCGCTGGTCAGCACGGACTCGGTGGGCCGAAGGGCCTGCTTCAGTGCTGTACCTCTGAACTAAACACAGGAATGGGGCCCTTCAGTCCACAATGTTTGTGCTGAACATGATGTCAAGATAAACTGATCTCATCTGCCTGTACATGAGCCATATCCCACTATTCCCTGCACTCCCACGTGCCTATCCAAAAAGTCTCTAAAACACCACTATCGTATCTGCCTCCACCACCACCCCTGGCAATGCGTTCCAGGTCCCCACCACTCTCTACGTGAAGAAACCTGCCCCGTACCTCTCCTTTAAACTCTCCCCCTCTCACCTTATAGTGGACCTTTCCATCCTGGATAAAAGGTATCCCTTTTGTGTGAGGTAGCAGCTCATAATTAAAAAACTCAAACACAATAGGATCGGCAGAATGACACAGTCAATACAACAAAGTGGAGTTTGCATGCGATACGATACGATATGATACATTATTATACATTACGATACGAAACGATACGATAAAATACAATACGATACGATGCCATATGAAATGGTACGATACGATACGAAACGTTATGATGCGATACATTACGATGCGAGATTTAGATTTAGATTTAGAGATACAGTGCGGAAACAGGCCCTTCGGCCCACCGAGTCCGTGCCGCCCAGCGATCCCCGCACACTAACACTATCCTACACACACTAGGGACAATTTTTACATTTTACCCAGTCAATTAACCTACATACCTGTACGTCTTTGGAGTGTGGGAGGAAACCGAAGATCTCGGAGAAAACCCACGCAGGTCACGGGGAGAACGTACAAACTCCGTACAGACGGCCCCCGTAGTCAGGATCGAATGTTGAGTCTCCGGCGCTGCATTCGCTGTAAGGCAGCAACT
Source organism: Rhinoraja longicauda (assembly GCF_053455715.1). Taxonomy (NCBI): domain Eukaryota; kingdom Metazoa; phylum Chordata; class Chondrichthyes; order Rajiformes; family Arhynchobatidae; genus Rhinoraja; species Rhinoraja longicauda. The sequence goes on from NC_135985.1 coordinate 4,602,673, forward strand.
CTACCGCTGCGCCACCGTGCCGCCCTTTTATCCAGGATGCGATAGATACAAAACGGTACAATACGATACGATATGACACAATGCGATACGGCACGTCACGATACAATATGTTACGAAATGAAACGATACGATATGTTATGATACGTTACGATACAATACGATACGATACAATGTGATATGAAATGGTGCGACACAATACAATACGATACGATACGATAGAACTTTATTTATACCAGGAGGGAAATTAATCTGCCAACAGTCATAAAAACACAAGATACATGAAACATGACACATGGGCATGTTTTCCCTTTGCCCATGTTAGTCCTCCCACACGCCAACGACGTACGGGTTTGTAGGTTGAAAGCCAACTGTAAAATGCCCCTAGCGTTTAGGAAAGTGGTAGAATCAGGGGGGAAGCTGATGGAAATGTAGGGACATAAAACTGCATCCTGAGGGAAACACAAAGTGTTGGCGGCACGGTGGCACAGCGGTAGAGTTGCTGCCTCACAGCGCCAGAGACCCAGGTTCAATCCTGACTACGGGTGCTGTCTGTATGGAGTTTGTACGTTTCCCCCCGTGACCTGCTTGGCTTTCTTCCGGGTGCTCCCACATTCGAAAGACATACAGGTTCGTAGGTTAATTTGGCTTCGGTAAAAATTGTAAATTGCCCCATGTTTATAAGATAGTGCTAGTGTGCGGGGATCGCTGGTCGGCGCGGACTCGCTGGGCGGAAGGGCCTGTTTCCGGGCTGTATCGCTTAACTAAACTAAATTAGACTCAGCAGGCCAAGCTGCATCTGTGGAGGTGAAATGGACGGACGATGTTTCAAGGTTGTGATCCTTCTTTTTTTAAATTTTAATTTTGTTTTGCAGGAGGAGGCCATTCGGCCCTTCGAGCCAGGTCATGGCTGATCATTCTCAATCAGTACCCCGTTCCTGCCTTCTCCCCATACCCCCTGACTCTGCTATCCTTAAGAGCTCTATTTAGCTCTCTCTTGAATGCATTCAGAGAATTGGCCTCCACTGCCTTCTGAGGCAGAGAGTTCCACAGATACGCAACTCTCTGACTGAAAAAGTTTTTACTCATCTCCGTTCTAAATGGCCTACCCCTTATTCTTAAACTGTGGCCCCTGGTTCTGGACTCCCCCAACATTGGGAACGTTTCACAGAGTACTGGGATTGGTACAGGCTATGTGGAGCAGATAAGTGATAGGAGACAGTACAGACTCAATGGGCTGAAGGGCCTACCTTGGTACCATAGGAGTCTCCGGCATAATGATTCTCTGATTCTCGGACACTTTAAGACTGCTATCTTAAACAATTGAAGGCAGACACAAAATGCTGGAGTAACTCAGCGGGGCAGGCAGTATCTCTGGAGAGAAGGAATGGGTGACGTTTCAGGTCTAGGCCGGTTCCTCACCACCCTTCTTAAACAATGCCTGCCTGATCCTGTCTGCATTGACATTAATGAACAGTAAATACACCTTTGTCTCCAATAATTCCTTTAAACATGCATTTGCAAATCCAACACATGGGTAATAGCATCTTTACAGCATAAAAGCGCACTTAGGGTGAAGTGAATAAATTAATCACAAAGAATAGCCATGGAGGCCTCTCGACATCATTCTGTTTGCCTGCCAAATTTATAATATTCACTGGTGCAATAACAACAACGCAAAATGTAGTCAGGCAACTGAAAATGAACTACAAAGGAAATCAATGAAAACAAACAACAGATGTACTATACAGGAGGTAAAATAAAGATGTTAGGAAGCTGAAGCATGTGCTAATGTTGCAAGGGGTCTGAATGAATTAAAGTGCGGAAAAATCAATGAAAAGGATAAGTTCTCAATTTAAAATGCAAATTAATCTGTATCGGACAATTGAAGTTAATTTCAAACATTTGGATTCGGTTCAGATTGCCTATCGCTTCGGAGAGATGTTCCACTCGACGAGCCCAGTGCCATTTTGTCAGGGATGTGAGATGTCATATTCTCTCAATCTGCCCATTTACCACACTGCATTAGCAGCTGCAGCTCCACATGTTACATCCGCCTCAAACTGTGGGCTTCCAGTTGTCTGCAAAGGAATTAATTCTGCGGCTCGTCTTAAATTGTTTTCTTCCAAGCCGCAGCTTTGCAGGGCTGAGATAGGAGCCAAATTCCACCAGTCTTTTAATTACGGTTGCCAACTTTCTCACTCTCGAAGAAGGGACAAAAGGTGACGTCACCGCCCCGCGCCCCACGTGACCTCGCCCAGCCCAGCTCCCGCTCCACCAATGGCGGCCACCCGGGCCAGGAGGTAGGTTGCTAAGCAACCTCAGTTAGGCAGCACCAGTCCTCTGAGCCTACTGTGTTTGGGCCTACAACGGCCCCCGGGCTTACAGTGTCTGGGCCTACAGCGGCCTCCGAGCCTATTGTGTTTGGGCCTACAACGGCCCCCGGGCCTAATATGGGACAAGGGCGGTCCCGTACGGGACAAACCAATTTAGCCCAATATACGGGATGTCCCGGCTAATACGGGACAGTTGGCAACCCTACTTTTAATTGTTATTTTGAACCTAACTACTGGAGTCATAGAGTCATAAATTCACACAGCAAAGAATCAGGCCTTTCGGCCCAACTTGTCCATGCCGACCAAGATGCCCCGTTAGTTCAGTTTGGTTCAGTTCCGTTCAGTTTGGCACAACAGTAGGGTTGCTGCCTTACGGCGCCAGAGACCCGGGTTCGGTCCAGACCATGGGTGCTGTCTGCACGGAGTTTGTACATTCTCCCTGTGATCTGCGTGGGGTTTTTTTTCCAGGCACTCCGGTTTTCTCCCACACTCCAAAGACGTGCAGGTATGTAAGTTAATTGGCTTTGGTAAAATTGTAAATTGTCCCTCGTGCATGTAGGATAGTGTTAATGTGCGGGGATCGCTGGTCGGCGCGGAGTCGGTGGGGGGAAGGCTTCCGCACTGTATCTCTAAACTAATTGCTTCGGTTTCCTTCCACACTCCAAAGACGGATAGTTAATTGGCTTTAGTAAGTTGTAAAATTGTTTCTAGTCTAGGGTAGTGTTAGTGTACGGGGTGATCGCTGGTCGACGCAGATGCGGTGGATCGAAGGGCCTGTTTCCACGCTGTCTAAATCAAAGTCTAAATCTAAGTCTAAGCTAGTTTAATTTGCCCTTGTTTGGCCCATACCCCTCTAAATGTTTCCTATCTATGTACCTGCTCAAGTGTTTTTCAAATGCTGTTATAGTACCTGCTTCAACTACCTCCTCCAGCAACTTGCTCCATAGACTCACCACCCTCAGAGTGAACAAGTTGCCTCTCAGGTTCCGGTTGAAACTTTCCCCTCTCACATTAAACTTCTGTCCTCTGGATCTTGATTCCCCCGCCCATTGCGTAAAAGTTCAATGCAGTTTTTTTAATAACCAAGTCATCAAGGAAAAGAGATATATAAACATTTTTAACGTTTCACCGGAAATCTTTATCAATTGTAACGTTATTCAATGCATTCGGTTTTTTTTTGTTTTCAGGTCCTTCGGCCCACCAAGTCCGCACCGACCAGCGATCCCATTAACAGTACCCTATACACACACGAGGGGCGATTTTTACATTTATACCAAACGAATTAACCTACAAACCTGTACGTCTTTGGAGTGTGGGAGGAAACCAGAGCTCCCGGAGAAAACCCATGCGGTCCCGGGGAGAACGTACAAACTCCGTACAGACAGCACCCGTAGTCAGGGTTAAACCTTGGTCTCTGGCGCTGTAAGGTAGTAGCACCTGTAAGGTAGTAGCACCTGTAAGGTAGTAGCGCGCTGTAAGGTAGTAGCACCTGTAAGGTATTAGCACCTGTAAGGTAGTAGCACGCTGTAAGTTAGTAGCACGCTGTAAGGCACCTGTAAGGTAGTAGCACCTGTAAGGTAGTAGCACCTATAAGGTAGTAGCACTTGTAAGGCACCTGTAAGGTTGTGCCTTAAGTTTAATTTAAGCTCTGAAATCATGAGGTAACTTTCAGAGTGTAAGATTTCAGAAATCAGGTCGGATTTAATCCAATAATTTGCAGAATTTTGAGATTCTAATCATTTGTGGGATACGAGAACTATCAATAAAAGAAATGAAGTGAAAGTAAATGAATTGGACAATGAAGCGTGTAAAAGGAAATGATTATGATCTGGTACATCTCCATGGCATAACTGTGATGAAACCACAGACCTTATCTGTCTAACAGGTAATAAATGTAATCTTCTGGGACCGCTGATCCCCCCCTCCCACCCCCCTCCCCTCACTAGTTACTTCCATTATTAATTTTAAGGTAATACAATCACTGGGAGTACCCGGATGGAATTTTTGCACCGTTCACAAAGAGTAGGCTGTACTCTTTTCAAAAATTCATAAGTGATAGGAGCACAATTAGGCCATTCGGCCCATCAAGTCTACTCCGCCAGTCAATCTAGGCTTGTATACACTGGAATTTAGAAGGATGAGAGGAGATCTTATCGAAACGTATAAGATTATTAAGTGGTTGGACACGTTAGAGGCAGGAAACATATTCCCAATGTTGGGGGAGTCCAGAACAAGGGGCCACAGTTTAAGAATAAGGGGTAGGCCATTTAGAACTGAGATGAGGAAAAACTTTTTCAGTCTGAGAGTTGTGAATCTGTGGAATTCTCTGCCTCAGAAGGCAATGGAGGCCAATTCTCTGAATGCATTCAAGAGAGAGCTGGATAGAGCTCTTAAGGATAGCGGAGTCAGGGGGTATGGGGAGAAGGCAGGAACGGGGTACTGATTGAGAATGATCAGCCATGATCACATTGGAATGGCGGTGCTGGCTCGAAGGGCCGAATGGCCTCCTCCTGCACCTATTGTCTATTGTCTATAATCATGGCTGATCTATCTTTCCCTCTCGATCCCATTCTCCTGCCTTCTCCCCATAACCCCTGACACCCGTACTAATCAAGAAACTATCTACTGTATCTCTGCCTTAAAAATATCCATTGAAGGCCTCCATGGCCTTCTGTGTTAAAGAATTCCACAGATTCACCACCCTAAAAAAATGCCTCCTCGTCTCCTTCCTAAAGGAACGTCCTTTCATTCGGAGGCTATGACCTCTGATTCCGATCTCTCCCACTAGTGGAAACATCCTCTCCACATCCACTCTATCCAGGCCTTTCACTGTTGCTCCGTGCCCTTGACTGAATGGATCCATTCCAAAGACACAAGGGCCATCATAGCAATAGACAATAGATACAGGTGTAGGCCATTTGGCCCTTCGTGCCAGCACCGCCACTCACTGTCATCATGGCTGATCATCCACAATCAGTACCCCGTTCCTGCCTTCTCCCCATATCCCTTGACTCTTCTATCTTTAAGTGCTCCATCTAACTCTCTCGTGAAAGCATCCAAAGAACTGGCCTCCGCTGCCTTCGGTGGCAGATAGTTCCACAGATTCACAACTTTCTGGGTGAAAAAGTTCTTCCTCATCTCCGTTCTAAATGGCCTACCCATTTAGCCCGGGCCATCCCAGTGATCAATCTCGTGAACCTACGCTGCGCTGCCTCAAATACAAGGATGTCCTTCCACAAATTAGGAGACCAAAACTGTGCACAATACTCCAGATGTGGTCTTACCAGGGCCCTGTACAACTGCAGAAGAACCTCTTTACTCCTGTACTGAAACCCTCTCGTTATGAAGGCCAACATGCCATTAGCTTTCTTCACTGCCTGCTGCACCAGCACACCAACTTTCAGTGACTGGTGTACATTGTTAACACAATGGGTTTCTTACTCTTATGAAGACCTTATGAAGGTGTAAAGAAATAATAACATGGTGGCTGAGGAACCACTGAAGGCTTTTATTTCACAAAATGCTGGAGTAACTCAGCAGGTCAGACAGCATCTCAGGAGAGAAGGAATGGGTGACTTTACAGGGTTGAGACCCTTCTTCAGACTGAAGGCTGTGGAGACCAAGTCAATGAATATTTTTTAAGGCTGAAATAGATTGATTCTTGATTCATTTGATCAATTTCCCTTCTGGGATAAATAAAGTTCTATCGTGTCGTATTGTATTATTACGGGTGTCAGAGGTTATGGGGAGAAGGCAGGAGATTGGGGTTAAGAGGGAAAGATAGATCAGCCATGACTGAATGGCAGAGTTGACTTGATGGGCCGAATGGCCTCATTCTGCTCCTATCACTTATGATCGTGAAATTCTGAGATTGGAAACATTGCCGTGACTTTGTATTCTGCCATTCGTTTTAGGTAGATGAGGCAAGAGAGCTCGGCTTGGCGTATAACAGTCAGCAGTGATCTGTGTGATGTATCTGTGCACTGAAGATTGACTGATGTTGATGATGTTCCCCGTGGTAGCTGGGAATGAGCCTTAGGCACAAGAAATCATGGTCGTTGTGATCTTAACAGTGAGTGTCAGCCCTGTCCCTGAAGGAGAGTTCATCGGCAGGTCAGACTGTCGCAGGGGGCATGGCGGTCTGTCACCATCTCCTCCGTTCCCTGAGTCTCCACTTCTCTTGGGCACTTGTTCCTGGGTGAGTCCAAACGTTAGAAGTGTGCAAACCTGCCTCCCTCCCCGTCTTGCGTAGGAAGGAACTGCAGATGCTGGCTTCAACTGAAGATAGATACTAAAAGCTGGAGTAACTCAGCGGGACGGGCAGCATCTCTGGAGAGAAGGAATCAATAGACAATAGACAATAGACAATAGGTGCCGGAGTAGACCATTCGGCCCTTCAAACCAACCGTGATCATGGCTGATCATCCACAATCAGTACCGTATTCCTGCCTTCTCTCCATATCTCCTGACTCCGCTATCATTAAGAGCTCTATCTAGCTTCCTCTTGAAAGCAACCAGGGAATTGGCGTCCACTGCCTTATGAGACAGAGAGTTCCACAGATTCCACAATCGGTGACGTTTTGGGTTGAGAAGGAGGGTCTGACCCGAAACTTCATCTCAGCTACCTCTTATTCCATACACCCACCACCCTTTGTGTGAAAAAAAGTTACCCCTAATTCCCATTACATTTTTTCCCTTTCACCTTAAACTTATGTTCTCTGGTCCATGATTCCCCTACTCTGGGCAAGAGACTCTGTGCATCTACCCGATCTATTCCTCTCATGATTTTATACACCTCTTCATCCTTCATCCTCCTGCGCTCCAGGGAATAGAGTCCCAGCCTGCACAACCTCTCTCTGTAGCTCACACCCTCTAGTCCTGGCAACATCCTCGTAAAGGACTAGATTGCATTTCTGTGCGGTATTATCTGATTGGATAGCATTGCAAATATGTGTCCTTTCCGAACGGAGACCCGACCTTTGTTTTCTGGGTGTTGTCTCCGTTCCCACTGCGGCCTACCATCGGCCCAACTCCTGGAGCTGGCGGCCTCCAGGGCTCCGGTTCGCAGAGTCTGCAGACCGGACTTACCATCAGCGGAGCCGGCCGTCCTCGGAGGCTGCGGGAGCGGCTACGACTCGCCTTAGGCTCGGGCCGCGTGGATGCCGACATCGGGAGTTCCAGCAGCGGCCGTGTGTTCGCCCGCCCCGGATCGCGGGGCTTGGGTCGCGGACATTTCACCGTCCGGCGCGGCCTAAAATATGCCGCGGGATTTTTCTCTGCTGGGTGGGGGCTTCAATGTCGGGAGCCACGACCGCCCCGACGTGCAGCAACAGCAGCAGCGTGTTCGCCCTCCCCGGATCGGACTTATCATCGGCGGAGCCGGCCGTCTTCGGAGGCTGCGGGAGCGGCTGCGACTCGCCTTAGGCTCGGGCCGCTGCGGACCGTCCGGCGCGGCCTGCAACCACAACAGCCTGACTGCGGGAGAAGACGGCAGGAGAAGGGAAAGACATTGTGGCCTTCCATCACAGTGAGGAGAGGGCTGGAGGAGACGCACTGTGATGGATGTTTCTTTGATGGATGTTTCTTTTGTTGTGTATTTTTGGGGTTGTGTAATTTTAATGCCTATTTAATGCTTTTATTGTTGGACTGTGGGTGACTGAATTTCGTCCAATTTGGATGACAAATAAAGCTATCTTGAATCTTGAATCTTGAAAACAAAAACTATTCGCTGCACCTCAGTACCAGTGACGCTAATAAACCTAAACCGAAAAAGTGCTGACCTACAGTAGGGATGGTGATTTGGCTCATATCTGGTTGTATCTGGTGGACACGGCCACTTTTGGTACCACATGGAGTGAATTAAATTTTCTGGAGACTCTCTTATGATGGTGGTGACAGCAGGGAACTGTAGATTAATTGTTTTAAGCACAACAATTTAAAATGTGTTCCGAAGTTTTGGTTGTTGCTGTTTGTGTTTCTGCAGTGAGCAATTATGCTATCATCGAGGAGTCTAGAATCACGTTAAGATCCAACAGTTTTGCATTTAATGGTAGGGTTTTCTTTGGAGGCATGTCAGGCGCACTTGGAAACTCAACGGGGATTAATTAAGATAAATATAGCGAATGTTTGAAGAAGGGAACGTACAGATGGTGAGTGGAAACGGAATGCCCAGCAAGCATCTTTGTTGGTGGTGTTTATATTTTTTCACCGTGTCACAAGCCAGTTTGTGGCAGGTTTCATCTGGATAAAACAATCAAACAAAATTCTAATCAGAGTTTTTCATCAACCATTGTTTGAGTGCCCACTGCAGCATAATTCATTGAGCAAAAACCACTTCATTCGGTTCAGGTAATTCTCGAAGTGAACCCAAATTCACCCTTCGCGTTTAGATTATCATGAAAATGTGCAGAAAGAACGTGATTGTGTTTTCTTATGTGACATATGAGTTGGGTTATTGGGGGTTGAGAACATGGGAAAGGACATTCAGCCCTTTGTGGCCATTCTGCCGTTCAGCAACATCATGGCTGGTCTATACCTCCAGAATCAAACTAGCCACCTATCACTTGCCAAAGCTACATCCCTCTCCCTCTGTCCCTCCCCCACCCTAGGTGTCATACTAGTCTCACTGTCGTCCTGTAACTGTATGATGATAGTAGTATACAATCTATATACTAAAACTCTCGTTTGTTTGTTTGTTTGTTCCTGAACTACAGCCAAAGCAGTACACGATAACGCGACAATTTTAGGCCCACCTTACTCACCGTTGCCCCTTTGGTGCTAATGGAAGAGGTTTCATTGAAATCGGTGTTATTTTTTTTAAGTTATTCACGTTTTAATGTTTAAATCTCTCCTAGGGAGGGAGGGGGAAAGAGGGAGGGGGGGAGGGAGGGGGGAAGGAGAGAGGAGGGAGGAGGGAGGAGGGAGGAGGGAGGGGGGGAGGGAGGAGGAGGGAGGAGGGAGGAGGGAGGAGGGAGGAGGGAGGGGGGAGGGGGGAGGAGGGAGGAGGGAGGAGGGAGGAGGGAGGAGGGAGGAGGGAGGAGGGAGGAGGGAGGAGGGAGGAGGGAGGAGGGAGGAGGGAGGAGGGAGGAGGGAGGAGGGAGGAGGGAGGAGGGAGGGGGGAGGGGGGAGGGGGGAGGGGGGAGGGGGGAGGGGGGAGGGGGGAGGGGGGAGGGGGGAGGGGGGAGGGGGGAGGGGGGAGGGGGGAGGGGGGAGGGGGGAGGGGGGAGGAGGGAGGAGAGAGGGGAGGAGAGGAGGGAGGAGGGAGGGGGAGGAGAGGAGGGAGGTGGAGGGAGGGAGGGGGAGGGAGGGGGAAGGGGGAAGGGGAGGGGGTAGGGGGGGAGGGGTGAGGTGGGAGAGGAGGGGGAGGGGGAGGACAGGGTGCTGCACCAATGCAGGAGAGGTTTGGGCCCAACGAGTCCACTTGGACTAGTCTATGATACTAAACATAATTAGTAGGATGGAATCAAAGGCGCAAAGGACCATCATATCTATTGATGCTGTTTAAAAAGAAGGAAAGAAATGTCACGGATGTAAATTAAGAACTGCAATTCCTGGAAGTATGTGATAGGCTTGCCTCCTTCTGAGAAAATAAACGGGAGTTTCATAGTTTTAGGTAAGATCACAACGAAAAAAAAAGAGTAAAATCCCTTGGATAGCCTGAATAAAGTACTGTAGGAATATAACTGCAGATGCTGGTATAAATCGAAGGTATCACAAAATGCTGGAGTAACTCAGCAGGTCAGGCAGCATCTGGGAGAGAGGGAATGAGTGACGTTTCGGGTCGAGACATTTCTTCAGACTGATCTGAAGAAGGGTCTCGACCCGAAACGTCACCCATTCCTTCTCTCCCAGATGCTGCCTGACCTGCTGAATAAAGCACTGTTCCTTATCTGCTATTTGTCTGCCCAACACCACCTAAATCCCCACCACCAACACTTCTATTTTGCCTTGAACAGTGAAGGGTATGGAAACGTACTTACCTTCCAACTATTGTGTTGCTGCACATGTACATTTACATTCCAGCTATTTTTCTCATTGCAATATAAAAAATCCCATGGAATATTTCCATGTATTTTGGGGATTATATCCTTTATTTATGGAAATATTAATTCCTACATCAACTCCTAAAGTCTATTAAATAATACACATACAATCAGATGGCCTGATTATTAATACCATGCTGTCTGATAAACCTTATTGTACATAAATAAGGTGGCGCAGCGGTAGAGTTGCTGCCTTACAGCGAATGCAGCGCCTTAGACTCAGGTTCGATTCTGACTACGGGCGCCGTCTGTACGGAGTTTGTACGTTCTCCCCGTGACCTGCGTGGGTTTTCTCCGAGATCTTCGGTTTCCTCCCACACTCCAAAGACGTACAGGTATGTAGGTTAATTGGCTGGGCAAATGTTAAAAATTGTCCCTAGTGGGTGTAGGATAGTGTTAATGTGCGGGGATCGCTGGGCGGCATGGACCCGGTGGGCCGAAGGGCCTGTTTCTGCGCTGTATCTCTAAATCTAAATCTAAAAAAATAAATTGATCACTGTGTTTATAACATTACCCACAGTGAATGAACTTCAAATGTACATTCAAGAGTAGGATTTATATTCAGAGCTGATCTGAAACGTCCTCACCCTCACTTCCAGTCTGAAGATGGGACCCGACCCGAAACGTCACCTATCCTTTTACTCCAGAGATGCTGCCTGACCTGCTGTGTTAACACATTCAGCACATTGTACCTAAAGCTGAACTCAATTCAACACACACTCGATTTTTAGGTTGCGTTCATTAATTAAATTAGCTCTTATTTGTTCATCCAATGTTTTAGTTTAGATTAGTTTAAAGGTACGGTATGGAAACAGGCCTTTCGGCCCAACAAGTCCACACTGACCATCAACCGCCCATTCACACTAGTTGTTAATTATCCCACTTTCTCTTCTACTATCTTCACACTAGGGGGAATTTACAGAGGACCAATTAACCTACAAACCCGCGCATCTTTGGGAATTGGGACTAGGCGGGTGGTGAATCTATGGAATTCATTGGCAATGAATATATTTAAGATGGTGATAGACAGATTCTTGATTAATACGGGTGTCAGCGGTTATGGGGAGAAGGCAGGAGAATGGGGTTAGGAGGGAAAGATAGGTCAGCCATGATTGAATAGTGGAGTAGACATGATGGGCCGAATGGCCTGATTCTGCTCCTATAACATGAACATGAAACCAGAGCACCCAGAGGAAACCCACGCATTTAGAGGGAGAACTTGCAAACTCCATGCAATAGACAAAAGACAATAGACAATAGGTGCAGGAGTAGGCCATTCGGCCCTTCGAGCCAGCACCACCATTCAATGTATTTATTCACAAAATGCTGAAGTAACTCAGCAGGTCAGGCAGCATCTCGGGAGAGAAGGAATGGGCGACGTTTCGAGTCAAGGCCGTTCTTGCTCCACCACCATTCAATGTGATCATGGCTGATCATTCTCAATCAGTACCCCGTTCCTGCCTTCTCCCCATACCCCCTGACTCCGCTAACCTTAAGAGCTCTATCCAGCTCTCTCTTGAATGCATTCAGAGAATTGGCCTCCATTGCCTTCTGAGGCAGAGAATTCCACAGATTTACACCCATGCAGATAGCACCCAAGGTCAGGATCGAACCGGGATCTCAGGTGCTGTGAGGCAGCAGCACTACCAGCTGCGCCACCGCGCCTCCCTTTAGTCATCACCGATAGTTCGCAGAGTGAAACACATCACACAGGTAATCAAAGCGTTAAATGAAATTTCATTAAGATGACAAAACGTCAAACAAACTCTATATTAAGCCCGGTAACACCTTTACAAAGAAATGTCACTGAAGTTTACAATATGTTAGCTCTGTCGGTTTAGCTTAGTGTCGAGTCTTCAATAACAATAAAGTAAGAAAATCCCAAGTGCTGCGCGTCCACAAATTAATACCACAGTGATGACATTTCTGGTTTATCACATGCCGTGTGAAAATTAGGGCTCTTTCAGCTTAAATCTAATTATAACAAAGAAAACACTCAATCAAACGGGCTGTTCTTCAGAACACAAAGCATTGGTAATGTAATTTCCGAAGTTCTAGACCATTCCTGGTACATCATGTATTAACAATATCTAATGTGCCTCCTGTAGGTAAATGAATATGCTAACAAGGCAAGGTCAATATTAAATCTAATATCTTTAAGCTGTTTAATTCCAAATAGTCCTTAATAAATCAATTGACCAGGAGAGTTGATGCTTCTATCAATTATTCAGCAGTCAGAATAAATATTTCAGATGATTTGATGGGTTGGCTTTCCTAGGTCTTATAGAAAGCTTTGCATTTCATTATTGCCGCACTTAAAGTTTTATACACCGGGAGATGCAGGTGATTTCATGGGCAGAGAGTTCCCTGCTGGCTGCGATCTGTAGAAGCAGCCATGCCGAGCGATTTTAACGAAAAGAAAAAGAAGAAATCGAGGATATATTTTACATTGTTTTCAAATACTGACCGATAAACCGCAGGAACCAATACTAGTTTAGTTTACGAGGTTAATCCCCGGGATGGCGGGACTGTCATATGAGGAAAGATCGGAAAGACTGGGCTTGTATTCACTGGAGTTTAGAAGGATGAGAGGGGATCTTATAGAGACGTATAAAATTATACAAGGACAGGGCAAGCTAGATGCAGGAACAAATGTTCCCAATGTTGGGGGGAGTCCAGAACCAGGGGCCACGCAGTCTAAGAATAAAGGGGAGGCCATTTAAAACTGAGGTGAGAAGAAACATTTTCACGCAGAGAGTTGTGAATTTGTGAAATTCTCTGCCACAGAAGGCAGTGGAGGCCAATTCACTGGATGAATTTAAGAGAGAGTTAAGTAGAGCTCTAGGGGCCAGCGGAATCAAGGGATATGGGGAGAAGTCAGGCACGGGTTACTGATTGTGGATGATCAGCCATGTTCACAATGAATGCAGGAGCTGGCTCGAAGGGCCAAATGGCCTCCTCCTGCACCTATTTTCTATGTTTATTATTGTCACGTGTACAGTGGTGTCGTGCAACCAAGATACAGTGAAAAGATTTTGCTTGTGTGCTATCCAGTCGATGAAAAGAACACACATGAATACAATCTGGGGTAGTCTGAAGAAGGGTCTCGTCACCCATTCCTTCTCTTCAGAGATGCTGCCTGTCGTGCTGAGTTACTCCAGCATTTTGTGTCTATAATCTGAATACAATCAAGCTGAATATCATCAACCACAATCATATTGACTGGCGGTGCCAGCTCGAAGGGCCAAATGGCCTACACCTGCACCTATTTCCCATGTTTCTAAGCTGTCCAAAGTGCACAGATAAAGGATAAAGGGTCCAACATCTAGTGCGAAGGTATAATATTGTAGTTCAATAAAGTCCGATTAAAGATAGTACAAAGGTCTCCAATTAAGTAGATGGGAGGTCAGGACCACACTCTAGCCGATGAGAAACATGGAAACATGGAAACCGAAAAAATAGGTGCAGGAGTAGGCCATTCGGCCTTTCGAGCCAGCACCACCATTCAATGCGATCATGGCTGATCATCCAAAATCAGTACCCCGTTCCTGCTTTCTCCTCCTATCCCTTGGTTCCGCTAGACTTAAGAGCTCTCTCTTGAAAACATCCAGTGAATTGGCCTCCATTGCCTTCAGTGGCAGAGAATGAGAGGAACGTTCAGTTCCATGATAACAGCTGGGAAGCAATGTGCAGGAAGGAACCAGAGATAGACACAAAATGCTGGAGTAACTCAGCGGGACAGGCAGCAACTCTGGAGAGAAGGAATGAGTGACGTTTCTCGGGTCGAGACCCTTCGGTCTGAAGAAGGGTCTCGAACCGAAAACGTCACCCATTTCTTTTCTCCAGAGACGTTTGCTTTCCCGCTGAGTTACTCCAGCATTTTGTGTCTAACAGCCGGGAAGAAACTGCCCCTGAATCTGGAGGTGTGTCTTTTCAGAACGCCTGTACCCCCTTGCCTGATGGGAGAGGGGAGAAAAGAGGGAGTGACTGGGGTGTAAGACTACTCTTGTCCAGTGGGGATAACAAGGTACATTTTGCAGCTTATTTCATGAAACCTCTCCAGTTTACGGTTCATCCCATTAACCTGTATGTAAGAACAAGCATATTTCATCTCATCTATAAAATAGTCAGCTTAACGCGTCAAAACAATGCAATGGGCTTTTAAAATCTAGGACACACGCTATGAAACCCATTGCATCATCTAATTTATGATGAACTACAATCACAGCCAACACAATGATAAAGACCAGGAATTGAGATGCAATTAGCTGATTACAAATGCTGTTGACCATTTTTATTGATCAATTTATTTTTCTGTCACCTGGGGATTATCCTTTCACTGCCTGTAATATAAATGTTATTCAATACTAATTCTTTTAAAACTTTTGTTTGGGTTAGAGATAGACAATAGACAATAGACAATAGGTGCAGGAGGAGACCATTCGGCCCTTCGAGCCAGCACCGCCATTCAATGTGATCATGGCTGATCATTCTCAATCAGTATCCCGTTCCTGCCTTCTCCTCATACCCCCTGACTCTGCTATCCTTAAGAGCTCTATCTAGCTCTCTCTTGAATGCATTCAGAGAATTGGCCTCCACTGCCTTCTGAGGCAGAGGTGCGGTGCGGAAACAGACCCTTCGGCCCCCCGAGTCCGTGCCGACCAGCACGCTGACACTATCCTACACACGCTAGGGACAATTTACATTTATACCAAGCCAATGAACCTACAAACCTCTACGTCTTTGGAGTGTGGAAGGAAACCGAAGATATCGGAGAAGACCCACGCAGGTCACGGGGAGAACGTACAAACTCCGCACAGACAGCGCCCGTGGTCAGGGTCGATTCCGGGTCTCTGGCGCCTGTAAGGCAGCAACTCTACCGCTGCACCACCGTATCGCCCTGAGTCCTTGATCTGAAATAAAGTGTTCTTCTGAAAATGGGTACCATAATTCATACTCGATGGAGAAACACTTGCAAGGAGGTGCCACATTTAAACTATGACTACAGTTTACTATCATGATTATAAAATCTATAATGAAACCTTAACTTAAAATTCATGAACCCTGAATTCTCCAATCTTCCAGTCGTTGAGAAATACAGCACAAAACCGGCCTTTCTGCCCAACTCATCCTTGCTGGCCAAGATGTCCCATCTAACCTAGTTCCATTTGCCTGAATTTGGCCCATAGCCCTCTAAATCTTTGCTATCGATATCATTTTAGGTAACAGCGCACAATCCTAAGTATCTCTTTGTCCCCCTCTCTTCCCTGTGCCATAACAGATGCACACCCATTTCTCCGACTATTCCGTCTCCCTTTAGTTTAGTTTAGAGATACAGCATGGAAACAGGCCCTGCGGCCCACCGAGACCTCGCCGACCAGCGATTCCCGCACATTAACACTATCCTACGCACACTAGGGCCAATTTACATTTATATCAAGCCAATTACCCTACAAACCTGTACGTCTTGGGAGTGTGGGAGGAAACCAAAGATTTCGGAGAAAACCCACCCGGTCACGGGTAGAACGTACAAACTCCGTACAGACAGCACCCATAGTCAGGATCAAACCAGGGTCTCTGGCGCTGTGAGGCAGCAACTCCACCACTGTGCCACCGTGCCATTCCTCCGTCCCCTTCCATTGATTTCCTCTCTTCTGGCTTCACATTCCACTCCAGTTGAATTGAATTGAATTGAATTGAATTGAATTGAATTGAATTGAATTGAATTGAATTGAATTGAATTGAATTGAATTGAATTGAATTGAATGGAGTTGAATTGAATTGAATTGAATTGAATTGAATTGAATTGAATTGAATTGAATTGAATTGAATTGAATTGAATTGAATTGAATTGAATTGAATTGAATTGAATTGAATTGAATTGAATAAATTTTATTAGCAAGTATGTATACATACAAGGATTTGCCTTGGTGCTTTGTTCGCAAGTAACAACACAAAATACAGTAAACAATTAAGAATAAAACATTATAATTTAAACATGTGACAAATGAAATAAAACCCTTTTGCCTTTGTTTCACCTCTGACCTTTGTCCACCCATCTGCCAATCCGAACCCCCCTCACCAGTATCCACCTATCACTTGGCCCAGCTTAGTCGTGGCCTCACCGCTCTTCCAGCTTTCTTCCCGCCACCACAATCAGTCTGAAGAAGGTACCATCCCCAAACATCGCCTATCCGTGTCTTCCTGAGATGCTGAGTTCTAAGTCTTCAGAGTCAAGATCAGAAGAAGGGTCTCAACCCAAAAGGTCACCCATCCGTTTTCTCCAGTGATGCTGCCTGACACGTTGAGTTAATCCAGCACGTTGTGCATGTCTTCGGTATAAACCAGCACCTGTCAGCAGTTCCTTCCTTCACATTTTCCTCAGAGAAGCTTCATTCTCACAGCAGTTTTGATTTCTCCTGAGGATGTATATGCAGTTGGCAGGGCCAGGCTCTCTCTCATGCCCTTCGCCAACAGTGGATCACGGACGTCCATTCTCCAGTACCATTGGAGTTCCACGAGGTGAAGCTGCTCCTCAGTGACCCGGTGTAGATGTGCCAGTGACCCAGTGTAGATGTGCCAGTGACCCAGTGCAGATGTGCCAGTGACCCAGTGTAGATGTGCCAGTGACCCGGTGTAGATGTTCCAGTGACCCGGTGTAGATGTTCCAGTGACCCAGTGTAGATGTCCCTGTGTCCCAGTGTAGATGTCCCAGTGATCCAGTGTAGATGTCCCAGTGACCCATAGATGTCCCAGTGACCCAGTGTAGATGTTCCAGTGACCCAGTGTAGATGTGCCAGTGACACAGTAACATGACAGTGACACAGTAACAAAGTCACTGCCTCAGAAGGCAGTGGAGGCCAATTCTCTGAATGCATTCAAGAGAGAGCTAGATAGATCTCTTAAGGATAGCGGAGTCAGGGGGTATGGGGAGAAGGCAGGAACGGGGTACTGATTGAGAATGATCAGCCATGATCACATTGAATGATCACATTGAATGGTGGTGCTGGCTCGAAGGACCGAATGGCACCTATTGTCTATTGTCTTGTGCACTGCCCTTCTGATTAATTTACTGTTTTTATTTGTCCTTGTCACCTTCTTCTCAGCTGACAATGAACCATTCGACATTTCCTTCAGTGTAGGAAGGAACTGCAGCTGCTGGTTTAAACAGAAGATAGACACAAAAAGATGGAGTAGCTCACCGGGTCAGACAGCGTCTCTGGGGAAAAGGAATAGGTGACGTTTTGGGTCGCGACCCTTCTTCAGAGATGTGTCTATCTACATTTCCTGAGCACTGTCTGCTTTGATCTGTCATTTTCACACCTTACCCTTCCACATCTCTAGACTCCCCCTTCCCTGACTCTCAGTCTGAAGAAGGATCTTAACCCAAAACATCACCCATTCCTTTTCTCCAGAGATACTGTCTGATCCGTTGAGTTACTCCAGCTTTTTGTGTCTGTCTTCAGATGAAACCTTTGAAGAATGGCAAAAACACTTTACCTTTGACTTAACGAAAATCACGTGCTTTTCCATCAAGTACCTTCTTTTAACAGATTGTTTTCATTTAAAGTTGATGCCTGAAAATACGAATCAAAATTAAAATCGTATATTAATGCAAAAGTTTCAGATTTGGTAAAAATATATTTTATTAACGTTTAAATTAATTATATTTCATTTCCATGTTAAATGCTCTTGTAATCCCAAAAACGATATATAAAGCATATGTCAAGATTCATTGCTTACAGAGGATCTGAAATAATTGCCCACATCTCCCTCTGAGATTTGAAATGAGAGTCAAAGTATGTAAAAAAGATTCAATTCCATCAAAATTTAAATCATAACTTCAATAAAAAGAGCTGGGGAAAAATATTATAAACCTAGAGATTAATGAATTTGTTTTAATTGTCATTTGCAAAATTTAATATTTTCTTTATTAGAATAAGCACTGCTTTGATTAATATTACATCTATGGAATATTTGTGGATATATGTTACTGTTAATATCTGTGGAATTCTTTGCCACAGAAGGCTGTGGAGGCCAAGTCAATGGATATTTTTAAGGCAGAGATAGATGGATTCTTGATTAGTACGGGTGTCAGGGGTTATGGGGAAAAGGCAGGAGAATGGGGTTAGGAGGGAGAGATAGATCAGCCATGATTAGATGGCGGAGTAGACTTGATAGACTGAAAGGCCTAATTCTGCTCCTATTACCTATGAAATTATGACCTTATGACATGAAACGTAAAGAATAGTGAAAGGCTTGGATAGAGTGGATGTGGAGAGGATGTTTCCACAAGTGGGAGAATCTAGGACTGGTGGGCACACGCTCAGAATTAAAGGACGATCTGTTAGGAAGGAGATGAGGGGGAATTTCTTTAGTCAGAGGGTGGTGAATCTGTGGAATTCTTTACCACAGAAGGCTGTGGAGGCCAAGTCAGTGGATATTTTTAAGGCAGAGATAGATAGATTCATGATTAGTGCGGGTGTCAGAAGTTATAGGGAGAAGGCAGGAGAATAGGGTTAGGAGGGAGAGATAGATCAGCCATGATTGAATGGCGGAGCAGACTTGATGGGCCGAATGGCCTAATTCTGCTCCTATTACTTATGACCTAATGCCCTTATGAGGTCAAAGCATAATAAATCTTATAGAAGTGTTTTATATTCAGCCACATATAATAAATACATCTTATGTTTATACACTAACCTTCTGATCTTGTTGATGGTCATGTTTACCTCATGAATGATAGCAGCCTTCGCCTACCTTGATCTCACTTGGAAGTTTCTTCCCATGTGACTCCTCTAACTTCATCTACTGCACCCGGTTTTCCCGATGTGGCCTCCTTTCCATCGGCAAAACCAAACGTAGACCCGGCGACTGTTTCACCGAATACTTGCGCTTGGTCCTCGGGTCAGTCTCCTTGCTACCTCATGACGCTCATAGATACAGCATGGAAACAGGACCGATGGCCCACCAAGACCGCGCCACCCAGCGGTCACACCGTACACTAGAACAATCCCACGCGCCAGGGATCATTTACTATTTTACCGAAGCCATTTAACCTACAAGCCTGTACATCTTTTTCAACAGGAGCCCGTGCAGCAGAGAACAGACGCACTGCAGAGGCCCAGAGGAAACGCACCGCGCACAAGGCCCAGGCTACCTCCACTTCCACTGCAGCATCCATCCACTTGTGTCCTACGTGTGTAGGCGTGCCTTCCGGGCCCGGATTGGCCTCACCAGTCACTTCCGGACCCACAGTCACCAATCCTCCAACTGAAAGTGAAGTCACGGTCATCTTCCAACCCGAAGGACGGACAACAACAACAACACATCTTTTTCAGTTCGTTGCAGGAGCAGAATCAGCCTCATCGGGTCCACTCCGCTATTCAAGCATGGATAATCTACCTGTCCTCTCCACCCCATTCTCCTGCCTTCTCCCCATAGCTCCTGACACTTGCAAATGACCCTTGAGATTATGGGAGGAAACGTGAGCAACCAAAGAAATCCCACGCAGTCACAGGGAGAAGGTGTAAATCCCAGACAGACAGCACCCGTGGTCAGAATCGAACCCGGGTCTCTGGGGCTGTGCATTTCTACCGCTGCACCACCGTGCTGCCCCGTTTCAGGGAGAACATTGGAGTGAGATTTCAATTAATGGACTTTATGCTTGACTGCAGGTGTCTGTGAAGCTACAGCAAAAGTACTTGGTATTCTTTAAATTTAGTGCAATTATCAGCCATGTGGTCTGTAGAAAAGGATAATATATTTAGATGTAAGAAAATAACTGCAGATGCTGGTACAAATCGAAGGTATTTATTTCAAAAAATGCTGGAGTAACTCAGCGGGTCAGGCAGCATCTCTGGAGAGAAGGAATGGGTGATGTTTCGGGTCGAGACCCTCTCTGGAGAGAAGGAATGGGTGACGTTTCGGGTCGAGACCCTTCAGGGTCTCGACCCGAAACGTCACCCATTCCTTCTTTCCAGAGATGCTGCCTGATCTGCTGAGTTAATCCAGCATTTTTTGAAATATATTTAGATGTTACTTTTTTTTAATTTTGTGAACAAATAAAGTCATCATCAGTTACTGGTTAAATAATTATTTAATTAGTGATTATATATGAGACATATGGAGCATCACTTTTCATTTGTTTATGATATACTGCATAAGGCTCCTATAACTATTTAATTAAATAACTAAGGTCACTGGTATGTTCCTGTACCATAAAACAGGCTAACAGTAAAAATACACAAGTAATATTCATCAGTATATAATGTCCCGCAAATGTTTTTATGTTATACTTATTATTGTAGGTATCTAAAATGCACGGGGTATTATATTTTGATCAATAATCCGTAGCAATCATGCTTAGAATAGGGCGGTCACGTTGGCGCAGCAGTAGAGTTGCTGCCTTACAGCGAATCTAGCGCCGGAGACCTGGGTTCGATCCCGACTACGGGCGTCGTCTGTACGGAGTTTGTACGTTCTCCCCGTGACCTGCGTGGGTTTTCTCCGAGATCTTCGGTTTCCTCCCACGCTCCAAAGGTTAATTGGCTTGGTAAATGTAAAAATTGTTCCTAGTGGGCATAGGATAGTGTTAATGTGCGGGGATCGCTGGTCGGCGCGGACCCGGTGGGCCGAAGGGCCTGTTTCCGCGCTGTATCTCTAAACTAAACTAAACTAAAATTATGAACATTAATAGATTATCTATCTTAATCTATGTAAATATTTCCTCGCTACACACCACAATGTGTAAATAACTTTTATTTTTAAGTCTGAGAAGAACAAGTCTGTGAAGGGCAGCACGGTGGCGCAGCGGTAGAGTTGCTGCCTCACGGCGCCAGAGACCCGGGTTCGATCCTGACTACGGGCGCTGTCTGTACGGAGTTTGTACATTCTCCCCCGTGACCTGGTGGGTTTTCTCTGGGTGCTCCGGTTTCCTCCCACACTCCAAAGATGTACAAGCTTGTAGGTTTAGATTTAGATTTAGAGATACAGTGCGGAAACAGGCCCTTCGGCCCACCGAGTCCGCGCCGCTCAGCGATCCCTGCACATTAACACTATCCTACACACACTAGGGACAATTTTTACATTTACCCAGTCAATTAACCTACATACCTGTACGTCTTTGGAGTGTGGGAGGAAACCGAAGATCTCGGAGAAAACCCACGCAGGTCATGGGGAGAACGTACAAACTCCGTACAGACGGCGCCCGTAGTCAGGATCGAACCTGAGTCTCCGGCGCTGCATTCGCTGTAAGGCAGCAACTCTACCGCTGCGCCACCGTGCCGCTCAATTGACTTGGTAGAAATGTAAAATTGTCCCTAGTGTGTATAGGATAGTGTTAGTGTGCGGGGATTGCTGGTCGGCGCGGACTCGGTGGGCCGAAGTGCCTGTTTCCACGCTGTAATCTCTAAACTAAACTAAACTGAACTAATCGGTAGTAATGATGCTGGTAGATTATCTATGTTGGTCTATGTAAATATTTCCTTGCTATACGCCACATAGTGCAAACCACTTCCTTTGATTTTTTAACTCTGTGAAGAAAACAGTCACAGCTCTTGTGTACAAGAATTATTCTCCCAGACTTAGTCGCTGAAAACCTAGTGTCTTGAAAAGCTTCACTTGAACAGGGCAATGATGAAATTTGCAAGGTTAACCTATGAAAAAAAAAAATCACATATGAAAACGTGCATTTATGTGGTATCTTATCACTTCAAAGCATCTCAAAATATTTTGCAATGTAAATTATTTTTGAAATGTAGTGATTGTTGTTAAGTAGCCAAGGAATAAAGGCAAAATGCAAGATATTCAAATGATACTTCTGTGGTGAAGAAATAAATGTCGCAGGTCTTTAACTGGAAATATGCGACTAATGGATTTTGTTGCGATGTTTTATAATTTGCAAGAAGCAATTTTCTGTATTTCGGATGCATCAGAACAAGGAAAGCAGCATTTAGAATCTCTATTCTTTGACCTTTATTTAAAGTCCTGCGCTTAACTACATCAGAAAAAATTGAGCTCACCGTTTGGGAAATGAATTCCATTCGATGCTGCCAAACTACAGAGAAATATCTAAATATTAGTCAGATGAGGGCCCAAAGTCACATCAATTACAGCACGCTCACGTTTCATTTATCTTTCACGTTGTGCAGAAAAAACAAATAAAAATACCAGCGGCTCTTGAATAGTTTCATTTCCTCTATATTTCCAAAAGGTGGAATATTAGATGTGGTGAAACAGGAGCTACAAGATATAGGCTGCAACACTGATTCTGAGAGAAAGTTTCAAGTCAGAATGAGTACATTTAGTTTAGAGATATGGAGCTGAATTCTGCCGAGTTTCCACGCTGTATCACTAAACTAAACTAAAGTGGTAGGTGAATTGTTCTTTCAATTCCAACTGCCTTTTTGTGAATGCCTTATGACGTGACATCAAAGCATAATACATCTAATAGAAGGGTTTTATATTCAGCCACATATAATGAATAAATTTTAAGTTTATACACAAACCTTAGTCCAGCTTTTTGTTGAGGGTCATGATTACCTCATGAATGATAGCAGTCGTCGTCTGTCTTGATCTCACTTAGAGGTTTCTCCCCATGTGTCTCCTCTAACTTCATCTACTGCATCCCGATGTGGCCTCCTTTCCATCGGCAAAACCAAACGTAGACCCAGAGACTGTTTGTGAATACCACTGTTTTTTTAGTTTAGTTTAGTTTAGTTTAGAGATACAGCGCGGAAACAGGCCCTTCGGCCCACCGAGTCCGCACCGAACAGCAATCCCTCAACATTAACACTAATCCTACACGCACTAGGGACAATTTTTATATTTATACCAAGCCAATTAACCTACAAAGCTGGACGCCTTTGGAGTGTGGGGGGAAAACAAAGTTATCGGAGAAAAACCCAGGCAGGTCACTGGAAGAACGTACAAACTCTGTTCAGACGGCACCCATAGTCAGGATTGAACCTGGGTCTCTGGCGTTGTGAGGCAGTAGCTCTCCCACTGCGCCACCGTGCCGGTCTTATTTATGAGGAGATTAGTTTAACTTGGCATTACGTTCAGATGCGGCCAGACCAGCGCCTTATAGAGCCTCAGCATTTTTTAGTACTTCCCTGTTTTTGTATGCAAGCCCTCTCAAAATAAATAAATGTTTGCTTTGAAGATTTTGAATCTTAAATTTTGAATCTGTGGAATTCTCTGTCGCAGAAGGCAGTGGAGGCCAATTCATGGATGTTTTCAAGAGAGAGTTAGATAGAGCTTCGTGCTAAAGGAATCAAGGGATATGGGGTGAAAGCAGGAACGGGGCACTGATTTTGGATGATCAGCCATGATCACATTGAATGACGGTGCTGGCTCGAATGGCCGAATGGCCTACTCTTGCACCTATTTTCTACGTCTCTATTTTTCTATGTTTCTTTGTTAAGTGTATGTTCCCTGCTTCTGAAGCCTGTGTGTGTGAGGCTACATATAATATATATTGCTATGGATATCTCTGAGAGTGGATGATGATTTTCTTTCTCTGTTTCTATGATCATTCGAATTCACTCAGTAATATGGCACATCTGTACCTTCGCTTCCTTGTGAATGTGACTCTATCTTTTTGGTGCCAATCTTCCGCAATTCTGCTGTTTCCCCAAAACAAACTGTTTATCCTTCTCACAGTCAGATTGGGAACACAGCCCTCTGCACAGTAACTTCATCACTGACACACTCACAACATCACGCCAGCAGCTCCTGCTGTTGCCATCAATACTGCCGCGCCACTCAGCGAGCATCATAACTTTGCTCTCGATTTAAACATTTTGTTAGCTCGCCAAAGTGATATTAATGCTACGGTATGGAATGGTGTGGCAAGGAACTGCAGATGCTGGTTTACACTGAACGCTGGGGTAGACGCAAAACGCTGGAGTAACTCAACGGGGACAAGCAGCATCTGTGGATGGAAGGAATGGGTGATGTTTTGGGTCGAGACCCTCCTTCAGACTGGGACTCCATCGTGGAATTGTCATCAGGCCGAAGAAGGGTCTCGACCCGAAACGTCACCCATTCCTTCTCCCCTGAGATGCTGCCTGTCCCGCTGAGTTACTCCAACATTCTGTGTCTACATCCAATGTGGAATGAAACCTCGCATCTGGTTTTACTCTTCTCAGCCGGAATTTAACTCTCAGTCTGAAGAATGGTCTCGTCCCGAAAACATCACCCATTCCTGATATGGTCTGGTGCTTTATTTGTTACGTGTACTGAGGTACAGGGAAATTTCATTTTTGTGTACAGTTCAGAACAAGTATCAGATACTTAGACACTTAGATACATCTAAGATAAGCACCTCAGATACAATGCAAGTGTACAGCAGTAGCACACTATCATGTATTCCTACAACTGTAAATGGCCCGATTTTAGATTTTAGATTTTATTTTAGATTTAGAGATACAGCGCGGAAACAGGCCCTTCGGCCCACCGGGTCCGCGCCGCCCAGCGTTCCCCGCACATTAACACTATCCTACACACACTAGGGACATTTTTTACATTTACCCAGCCAATTAACCTACATACCTGTACGTCTTTGGAGTGTGGGAGGAAACCGAAGATCTCGGAGAAAACCCACGCAGGTCACGGGGAGAACGTACAAACTCCTTACAGTGCAGCACCCGTAGTCAGGATCGAACCTGAGTCTCCGGCGCTGCATTCGCTGTAAGGCAGCAACCCTACCGCTGCGCCACCGTGCCGCCCATGTAATCATGTATTGACTTTCTGCTGACTGGGTAGCATGCACCAAAAGCTTTTCACTGTACCTCGGTACACGTGACAATAAACTAGACTGAGCTGAACTGAACCACACTGAGACAGTATGGAGTCGCCAGATTGGTGTCATTTTCAAATCCCAGTTGTTATAGGTGTTCAGTTCGACTCCGCACCTGAGGCTCCCACCTGACACAATAGGTTCATGCTGTCCTGTAGAGATGGAGAGAAACGGATTCTTTAGAGACGGTTTGGCTGTGGAAAGATCTGTGAGGTGTGGCGGCCGTGAACCCGACCTCCATCTTCCTCGTGTCTGCCATTGCGCGATGGTGCACATTGAAACACTCCCTCGTTTTTTTGCACCGATTCCCATCAGATTTTGCCGGCTGGAATTTAACTAGATTAAGTCAGCAATCCGGAGAGATGATGTGCTGCTGCCTCATGGCACCAGAATCCCGGGCTCCATCCTGACCTCGGGTGCCGTCTGTTTGGAGTTTGCACGTTCTCCCTGTGACCGAGTGGGTTTCCTCCCACATCCTTCAAGGCATGCAGTTCTGTAGGTTAATCAGCCTCTGTATTGTCCCCAGTGTGCAGGGAGTGTGCAGAACTAGTGTGAGAATGGGTGATCGATGGTCAGCATGGACTCGGTGGACTGAAGGGCCTATATCGCTAATAGGGTTGCCATCTGCCCCGTATTAGCCAGGACATCCCGTATTTTGGGCTAAATTGGTTTGTCCTGCACGGGACTGCCCTTGTCCTGTATTAGGCCCGGACTGCGCTGTAGGCCCGGACACTGTAGGCCTGGACACTGCATGCCCGGATACTGCAGGCCCAGACACTGTAGGCCTGGACACTGTATGCCTGGATACTGTAGGCCCGGACACTGTAGGCCCGGACACTGTAGGCCCGGACACTGTAGGCCTGGACACTGTATGCCTGGATGCTGTAGGCCCCGGCACTGTAGTCCGGGGGCCGCAGCAGTCCCGGACAGTGTAGGCCCGGGCGCCACCTAACGGAGGTTGCATAGCAACCCACCTCCCGGCCCGGGTGGCCGCCATTGGTGGAGCGGGAGCACGTGGCCGCTGGCTGGGTGAGGTCACGCGGGGCGTGGGGCGCGGGGCGCGGGGCGCGGGGCGCGGGGCGCGGGGCAGTGACGTCGCCCTTTGTCCCTTATTTGGGAAGTTGGCAACCCTAATCGTTAAGCACTCGCCCAGCTAGTACTCGCTAAGCTTTGTCCCTTATTTGAGGAAGTTGGCAACCCTAATCGCTAAGTTAAATTGTGAAACGACAGACGGTGGAATCTTGAGGAAAATACGCAACGTGCTTGAGTAACTCGACAGGTCAGGCAGCATCTCTGGGGAAGGGTGTGGATAAGCAACGTTTCAGGTTGGAACCCTTCTTCTGCATGATTGTAGTAGGCGGACAAAGATGAAGAGGTTGAGGCGGGACAAAGCTTAGTGAGTGTTAGCTGGATGCAATTGATGGGCAGATGGGTGGACAAAGGCCAGAGATGGAGTGAAATGTGTTTGTTAGTTTATTGTCATGTGTACCGAGGTACAGGGAAAAGCTTTTGTTGCGTGCTAACCGGTAAGCGGTAAGACAATGCATGATTACAATCGAGCCGTTCACAGTTTACAGATACACGATAAAAGGTATAACCTTTAGTGCAAGATAAAGCCAGTAAAGTCCGATCAAAGATCGCCCGAGGGTCTCCAATGAGGTAGATAGTAGTTCAGGACTGCTCACCAGTTGTTGGTAAGATGGTTCTGTTGCCGGGCAGAAACTGTCCCTGAATCTGGAGGTGTGCGTTTTCACACTTCTGCACCTTTTGCCCGATGGGAGAGGGGAGATGAGGGAATGTTGGGGGGGGGGTGGGACTCGTACTTGATTCTGCTGCTGGCCTTGCCACAATACTTTAGCTTTTACTTTTAGAGATACAGCATGGAAACAGGCCCTTCAGCCCACCAAATCCATGCCAACCGGCGATCACCCGTACACTAGTTCTGTGCGACACACTAAGGACAATTTACAGAAGCCAATTAACCTACAAACCCGCACGTCTTTGGAGCGTGGGAGGAAACCGGATCACCTGGAGAAAACCCACGCCATCCCAGAGAGAACGTACAAACTCCGTACAGACAGAACCCCCGTAGTCTGGATCGAATCAGCGTCTCTGGCGCCGCAAGGCAGCAACTCTACCGCTGAGCCACCGTGCCGCCCAATGCTTGTTGTTTGAAACTATCCCCGCACCACATGAGAGGTCGAGATGAATTGAAATCGGGTTCCGGGAAAAACGGACCTCTTTGTCACTCGCATTACTTTTAGGAAAGGACTTTGAAAGTCACGGGCCTGCAGGTTTTAAGGAGAACGTCGTGAAATTTAACGGTGATTGGAAACATTTCCTCCGACTATCAAAGCCGCGATACCACAGCCACTCCAGTAAGATGGAGTGTGATTGCCCTACCTGTCCAGGTGATTTAACTTCCATCCACACGCATCAAACATTAGCAACGCTGTCCCCAACAACAACAACATTACCTCAGATCCACCGCCAAGTTTGACATTCAGAAATCAAAGAACAAAGCGCTTGCTTTGGGAGGATGAGAAAAGTCACCATCAATTTTAAATGTGCTTTCCAACGGCACAAATATTAGTGAAATCTGAACCATTTCATGCGGTATTTCCAAAACCTTTTAGTTGTCACTCATGTTTGTTAGTAAGAAGATTCATGCATGTCCATTAAATTCTCTGAATGGCAAGCCATGAAATAGTTTTTCAATCCTCTTCCAATCCTTTTACTGCAAATTCAATTTTGAGCTGCCAAAATGATTTTTGATCTTCAATTTAAAGAAAAATGATCTATTAGAAATGTGTTCCCTAAGTGTTAATGTCATCTTTCATAGCCATAACATTATTATTTCTGTTCAAATCGTGTATAAAGCCATTCCTCAGTATTGCTTTCAATAGTTTCTGCTTTCATTCATCAACACAGTTTTTCTTTGCAAGCTCCACTGAACACAATCCCATTTTCACCGTCACTGTAGTGGAGTTAAATTGTGCAGAGCAATTTTGGGGGCATTCTGTACTTCATAAGGCACCAAAAACACCAGTGAACTACTTAAAAGTGTGGCACGGTGGCGCAGCGGTAGAGTTGCTGCCTCACAGCGCCAGAGACCCGGGTTCGATCCTGACTACGGGTGCTGTCTGTACGGAGTTTTTACGTTCTCCCCGTTACCTGCGTGGGTTTTCTCCGGGATCCTCGGACTCCTCCCGCACTCTAAATACAAAAAGATTTGTAGAGTAATTGGCTTGGTATATTTGTAAATTGTCCCTAGTGTGTGTGGGATATCGTTAGTGGGCGGGGATCGCTGGTCGGCGCAGACTTGATGGGCCGAAGGGCCTGTTTCCGCGCTGTATCTCTGAACTAAACTAGACTAAACGGCATCAGACTGCTTTTAAGAATCAATATTTGCATTTGCAGAAGTATATCCTTTGCATAACTATTCGTCACCCTCCATGTTAAACAGGATGCTGAAAATGTGGTCACGTTTTAATATGTACGAAGGAACTGCAGATGCTGGTTTACACCAAAGACAGACACAAAATGCAGGAGTAACTCAGCGGGACAGGCAGCATCTCTGGAGAAAAGGAATAGGTGACGTTTCGGGTCGAGACCCTTCTTCAGACTGAGTCAGAGGAGAAGGAGTACAAAGAACAAATGAATGAAAGGTGGCATTGATCAGTGACTGATGGTTCAAACCAATGGAGCTGGAATGAAGTGCACTTGATCCTGAAACTCCAACCAATGCAAGTAAATAGGAAATGTTCAACTTCAATAGATAGGTCAGTGCAGGGAAATTTACATTAGATTTGCAATCAGTGGTAGTAATGTCCTAATGATTCTTTCACGATCAAATTATAAGTTCCAATGAAAGAGATTGCTGATTTGGAACCAATTTGAGCGGCACAGTGGCGCAGCGGTAGAGTTGCTGCCTTACAGCGCCAGAGACACGGGCTCGATCCTGACTATAGGTGCTGTCCGTACGGAGTTTGTACGTTCTCCCCGTGAACTTCGTGGGTTTTCTCCAGGTGCTCCGGTTTCCTCCCACACTCCAAAGACGTGCAGGTTTGTAGGTTAATTGTCTTGGTAAAATTGTAAATTGTCCCAAGCGCTTGTAGGGTGGTGTTAATGTGCGAGGATCGCTGGTCGGTACGGACTCGCTGGGTCGAAGGGCCTGTTTCCGCGCTGTATATCCATTAGCTAAACGAAAACTAAACAGTACTTTCCTTGAGTTGTGGGTCAGGTGTCAAGAATGAGTTGACTCCAAAGCAAGTTGGACAGACATTACCTTCTCTAAGGTTATTTAATCGCCAGGCAATCACGTTTATACTGTATGCACACTGTTACCACAGAGTTAGTGCAAAGCTAAACGACTTCACACCAACGCCACACTTAGACCATGCACGCTCCTTGGAGTACCTCCACCAGTGATACTCTTTGCAGTAACTATGGAAACATAGTAAGGATTGTCGTAATCACTCCATTCTTGGACACTCAGCCATTGCGGTATGCTCACAGTGCGTTCTTAAAAAAAACTGAACGGATATTTAATTAAATAACAAGTTTTGAAAAGAAAATGTCACAGATATCGTATCTTGCGAAATCATATGTATCTGAGATGAAATGCCGTTACATGTAAATTTGCAATCTAAAGAGAAAACGGAGACACGAAACGCTGGAGTAACTCAGAGGGTCAGGCAGCATCTCTGGAGAGAAGGAATGGGTGACGTTTCGGGTCGAGACCCTTCTTCAGACTGATGTCAGGGGAGGAGGAGGGGGGGGCGGGTCAAAGTAATGTTAAAAGAAAGCTTGTGCACATGAAATAGTTAACTATGGATAGAGAATATTTCTTATTTCTCAAGACTCTCTCTGGGTTAAATGGAAAAAAACACAAAGTCCCACCCCCTCCCCTAACATCAGTCTGAAGAAGAGTCTCGACCTGAAAAGTCGGCCGTTCCTCTCCAGAGATGCTGCCTGACCCGCTGAGTTACTCCAACATTATGTGTCTACCTTCAATTTTTACCAGCACCTGCAGGTTTTTTTGTCCTGGTCGAGAAAACAGAGACCTCTGGTTTATTTATTTTTTTAATGTTTTTTTAAATTTAATTAATTATAAATCCTTACGGTCGTTCCCACAACCAAGGGCAGAATCAATGCAGTGCGTGCAAACATCATAAAATTATGCTCAATTCATTATTAATCGATATAAAAATTCTTTATTCTCAACAAATGACATTCGGAACCTTTCCTCCTCAGGTGGAAATGTCAAAGGCTAAACAGCGCAGCTTTAAATTGAAAGGGGCAAAGTCTAAAGGAGTTGTGTGGGACAAGTTTTGTACACAGTGGGGTGGTGGGTGCCTGGAACACGCTGCCAGGGGTGTTGGTGGAGGCAGATATAACAGTGGCATTTAACAAGCTTTTAGATTTGCACATGGATATGCAGAGAATGTAGGCCGCTAAGATTAGTTTCTCTTGGCATTTTGGTTCGACACTAGAGTTGCCAACTTTCTAACTTCCCAAATAAGGGACAAGGTGATGTCATCGCCCGTGCCCCATGCAACCTCACACAGCCAGCAGCCACGCGCTCCCGCTCCACCAATGGCGGCTGCCCAGGCCGGGAGGCGGGTTGCTACGCAACCTCCGTTCGGCGAACACGTTCGGCCCCACTCCCCGAACACACTCTGTTAGCCACCGTCCGGGCTTACAGCGGCCCCCAGGCCGACAGTGTCCGGGCCTACAGCGTCCGGGCCTACATTGTCAAGGCGCACAGTGTCCGGGCCTACAGTGTCCGGGCCTACAGTGTCCGGGCCTACAGCGCTCCCCGGGCCTAATACGGGACAAGGGCGATCCCATACGAGAAAAACAAATTCAGCCCAAAATATGGAATGTCCCAGCTAATATGGGACAGTTGGCAACCCTATTCGACACAGGCACAGTGGACCAAAGGGCCTGTTCCTACGCTGTACTCTTCTGTTCTCTGTTCTAAATGGGTCAACAGGGACATGTATGTGAGGCCATTTTTAAATGCTTTTGTATTCACGTGTTCTTAAGCGATAGGAGCAGAATTAGGCCATTCGGCCTATCAAGTCTACTCCGCCGTTCAATCATGGCTGATCTCAACCCATTTCTCCTGCCTTCTCCCCATAACCCCTGACACCCTTGCTAATCAAGAATCTATCCATCTCTGCCTTAAAAATATCCATTCACTCGAGCTCCATAGCCTTCTGTGGCAATGAATTCCACAGATTGATACGTTTTTCTGGTGATGGCTATGTACGGATCTAACTATGGATCTAACAGGTTTTGAAAAAAAATGTCACAGATATTGTATCTCGCCAAAATCGTATGTATCTGACATGGCATGCTGGCATATACATTTGCAATCCAAAGAGAAAAGAGAGACCCCTGGTTTATTTAAAAAAAAATGTTTTTACAATTTAATTAATTATAAATCCTCATGTTTGTTCCCACAACCAAGGGCAGAATCAATGCAGTGTGTGCAAACATCATAAAATTACGGTCACTTCATCATTAATAGATATAAAAATTCTTTATTCTCAACAAATGACAGTCGGAACCTTTCCTCCTCAGGTGGAAATGTCAAAGGATTTTTCAAAACTGTACGGACCTAACGCTGAAAAACAGTTACACTACAGAAATGTGTACCAGTGTCGGGGCGGCACGGGGGCGCAGGGGTATTTTGGGTTTCACGGCCTTGCAGTGCCAGAGCTCCGCGTTTGATCCTGACTCTCTGTCAGTACGGAGTCTGTACAGCCCCCCCACTTTCCCCGACGGCTCCCCTCACTCTCTGACGGCCCCCCCACTCTCTCTCACGCCCCCCCCCCCCCCCCGTCTCTATGACAGCCCCCTCGCTCTCCAACACTCCCTCTCGCTCTGCAATGTTTTGGACTGAGAGGAAAACGTCCTCAATTCTGGTTTTTCTCTGACGATACGAAGCAAACAAAAATGTTTGTCGCCTTTCCTTATCTATTGAAGGTGAATTATTCACAAAGTGCTGGAGTAACTCAGCAGGTCAGGCAGCATTTCGGGAGAGAAGGAATGGGTGACGTTTCGGGTCGAGACCCTTCTTCAGTCTGAAGAAGGGTCTCGACCCGAAACGTCACCCATTCCTTCTCTCCCGAGATGCTGCCTGACCTGCTGAGTTACTCCAGCATTTTGTGAATAAATCGATTTGTACCAGCATCTGCAGTTATTTTCTTATACTATTGAAGGTGAAGTTTGATTGGCACAACATAACAACCTGCCTCCTGAAAAGATTTTTGATTAAATGTCAAATTCTTCTGAGAATGGGTGATTCCCATTGAGTACGAATGGCTCAATACCAGGAAGCAATATTACTGGCTATTCAGTCACGGGCCCTTAAGATTGATCGCAGTAAAGGTATAACGATGCAAGTAAAAACTGGACAAGTTAGATACTCGATACCTGCTAGTGTAATGTTTAAAGAAAGCTTGTGCACATGAAATAGTTAACCACGGATAGAGAAACATTTCCTATTTCTCGGGACTCTCTGGGTTGAATAGAAAACAAACAAACAAACATGCCTTAAAGGCGTGACACCTGACCCTCCCATGTCCGTCTAAATTGGAAATGCAGGTTCAGGAAGATGTAATTTGCTGCAATATAAAAGGCGAAATCTCACTAAACAAATACAGTGTAAAGAGTTCACATTAAACACGGGCTCTCTGCTTGGTAACTGACAATCACCGGGCCAAAAATATCACCGGCGTTAAATGAACCAATCTCGGGGAAATGGTCTTTGCAGGGTTTACTATAAATCGGAAAAATGACCAGGTATCGCAACGACAACAACAAAAAAATAAACACAATATGGGCTTTCGAAGTCTAACTGTCACAATGATGGTATTATGTGAACAGAACAGGAACGGTTCAATAGATTGAGGAAATGGAAGTCACGGTAAGCCCATAAACGGCACAGAATCATCGAATTATGATGGCCCTTGGGAAGAGCATAACACTGGGGATTTTTTTTTCACATGTTCAGCATTTAAAGAATGTCAAGGCATGTGCTTTTAAATAAACATACATTAAAATAATGAGCAGGGGAATTGTTTGTAGAAAATCCGTCAGATGTCGCCAGCTATATTTGAAGTCGTAAAGGGTCTTGGGTTTCGATGAAAAACTAATCATAGACTTGTGGAACTTTGGCTGGATACCAAACCCAGTTGCTTTGGATAATCTGAAAACATGTCTGGGTCCAGATTCGTTTCTAGTCAGTACAAACCAGAAGGATATTACAGAGTCATAGAGTCATAGAGTGATGCAGCATGGGAACAGGGCCTTTGGCCCACATCGCCCACACCGACCGACATGTCCCAGCTACACTAGTCCCACCTGCCCGCGTTTGGCCAATATCACTCCAAACCTGTTCTATCCATGTACTTGTCTAACTGTTTCTTAAATGTCGGGATAATCCCAGCCTCAACTACCTCCTCTGGCAGCTCGTTCCATACACCCACCACCCTGTGTGTAGAAAACGTTACCCCTCAGATTCCTATTAAATCTTTCCCCCTTCGCCTTAAACCTACGTCCTCTGATCCTCGATTCACCTACTCTGGGCAAGAGAGTGGATCACCCTGGTCATGTTAATGGATTTGTTGACGTTAGATAAAGGAAAAGAAGGCTTAGACTATTTGAATAGCAAATAGCCATTGGCCCATTGCATGTTATGAATCTTACAAGCTGGCCAAAGTTGTATTGTAATAACAAGGAACTGCAGATGCTGGTTTACCAAAGAAAGACCCAACATGCTGGAGTAACTCAGCGGAACAGGCAGCATCTCTGGTGAGAAGGAATGGGTGATGTTTCGGGTCAGGACCCTTCTTCAGACAGATCTGTTCTCCAGAGATGCTGCCTGGCCCGCTGAGTTATTCCGGCATTTGGCGCCTCTTTTGGCCAAAGTTGAATGTTGGCCAAAGTTGCACAGTGACAGCTCAGCTCAGTTCAGTTACCGAGGTACAGTGAAAAGCTTTTGTTGCATGCTAACCGGTCAGTGGAAAGACGATACATGATTACAATCGCTCCCTCCCCAGCTGCTGCCTCACAGCATCAGAGACCCAGGTTCAATCCTGACCTCGGGTGCTGCCTGTGTGAATTTTGCACGTTCCATTTTCACGTAGCCTTTCTCTGACTGGCTCTTGTTTCCTGCCACAACCCAAAGAATCTACGGGTTTGGAGATTAATTACCCTCTGTAAATTGGCCTGGGTGTGTAGGGAATGGATGGGAAAGTGGGATAACATAGAAGTAGTGTTTAGTTTAGCATTCTTTATTGTCACTTGCACCAAGGTTTCTGACTGTCTGCCTTATCTATGCCTCTCGTAATTTTATATTACCTTCATCAGACCCGTTAGTATGGCATTTGTGTCATCTTACTGTCTAATACTTCGAACAGTGAAGCTTCTGATTTTATTTTTATATTAAACTTTAAACTGATCATCATTTTGATATATTTGTACCCATCTCTACAAACCTCGGCATCTCAATTGTTTGACAACTTTACTTCGTTTGGCCTTTAATTACATCTCAGTTTCACCCCACTTTTAGAAATTTTAGAAATAGGAGTCGAGGGATATGGTGAGAAGGCAGGTGTATAAAATCATGAGAGGAATAGATCGGGTAGATGCAGAGTCTCTTGCCCAGAGTAGGGGAATCGTGGACCAGAGGACATAAGTTTAAGGTGAAAGGGAAAAAATGTAATGGGAATCAGGGGTAGCATTTTTTCACACAAAGGGTGGTGGGTGTATGGAATAAGAGGTAGCTGAGTGAAGTTTCGGGTCAAACCCTTCTTCTCAACCCAAAACGTCACCGATTGCGAAGCTGTGGAACTCTCTGTCTCAGAAGGCAGTGGAGGCCAATTCCCTGGATGCTTTCAAGAGAAAGCTAGATAGAGCTCTTAATGAGAGCGGAGTCAAGAGATATGGAGAGAAGGCAGGAACGGGGTACTGATTGTGGATGATCAGCCATGATCACGGTGAATGGCGGTGCTGGCTCGAAGGGCCGAATGGCCTCCTCCTGCACCTATTGTCTATTGTCTATTAAACAATCCTACCTTCAAATGGACGAACACTATATGACTCGGTCGTCTCAGAATAACACTCAAGATCTGTTCCAATGTTATGTAATAAAGAAAGATGTGGCGTGCCCTTAAAATCTCATTGTTTACTTTTAATCTTTGAAACGACCTAATCTTTGATGTCCTTAGCCGCGTTTCGGACACAGAACCATTTACTAAGAATTAAACGATCTATGTTCTGATCTTCTACTTGTCCATTGTCCATTTTAAGAGGTCATTTTCGAAGAGAAAAGATAATTAATGATAAACACTGCAGACAGTCTCCCTATTGAACCTGTTGGTGTTTTATATAAAAGCCGGGATAATGCGTGTGTGGGTGAAACTGCAACAATGCTCACGATAATGTTACAGAAACGGGCAATATTCCGTGGGAAATGTTGAGCATTTTCAAATATTTGAATGTACGTGTCACAGTAAAGTAGGTGCCAGTTACATCTTCATTTATTAGATACAATTTCAACCAAGATTTATTTTATAGATAAGATCTGAAGCATAATTTGAGGTCAATCATGACTGTGAAATAATCAATTTAGTCCACAATAATGACATTAATCATACAATTGCAATAATGTGAAGTGATTTATTTTTGCACATAGCTGTGAATCATTATTTTATTAATACTATTAATCTGATTTTTGTTCCTCCATGCTGACCCTCAGAAATAGCCAAGGCCTTTGTAGCTTGATCAATGATTTTGAACAGCTGTAATGTTGATATTGTCTGTCTCTTTGCTGGAATATTTCAGGAGTGAAATGAATATAATCAGTTTAGTTTATTGTCACGTGTACCGAGGAACAGTGAAAAGCTTTTTGTTGCGTGCAAACCAGTCAGCGGAAAAACAATGCATGGTTCCAATCAATACATTTACAGTGCAAAGATACATGTTAAGGGAATAATGTTTAGTGCAAGGTAAAGCCAGCAAAGTCAGATCAAGTATAGTTCGAGGGGCATCAAAGAGGTAGATAGCAGTTCAGCTCCGCTCTCTGGTTGTGGTTGGATGGTTCGGTTGCCTGATAACAGCTGGGAAGAAACTGTCCACGAATCTGGTGGTGTGCATTTTCGCACTTCAATATACAATAGAATGAAAGTTATAAATACAGGACATTGTTGTGACGATACGATAAGATACAACTTTATTTATCCGCGGGGAAATTGGACTGCCAACAGTCAAAAGAGACAATTGCAAGGCATTGAAATTGTTACATGGATTATAATAATAATGAAATTATTACATGGCATGACGTGACACGGGAGGCACGGTGGCGCAGCAGTAGAGTTGCTACCTTACTGCGCCAGAGACCACGGCTCAATTCTGACTGCGGGTGCTGTTTGTACGATCTCCCCGTGACTGCCTGGGTTTTCTCCACGAGATTTTTAGATTTAGATTTTTAGATTTAGAGATACAGCGCAGAAACTGGCCCTTCGGCCCACCGGGTCCGCACCGCCCAGCGATCCCCGCACACTAACACTATCCTACACCCACTGGGGACAATTTTTACATTTGCCCAGCCAATTAAACTACAAACCTGTACGTCTTTGGAGTGTGGGAGGAAACCCAAGATCTCGGAGAAAACCCACGCAGGTCACGGGGAGAACGTACAAACTCCGTACAGACGGCGCCCGTAGTCAGGATCGAACCTGAGTCTCCGGCGCTGCATTCGCTGTAAGGCAGCAACTCTACCGCTGCGCCACCGTTTCCTCCCACACTCCAAAGACGTACCGGTTTGTAGGTTAATTGGTTTCGGTACAAATTGTCCCTAGTGTGTGTAGGATAGGGCTCGTGTACGGGGATCGCTGGTCTGTGACGGGTCGGTGGGCCGAAAGGCCTGTTTCCGCGATGTATCTCTAAACTATAAACTTCAGAACAAGAGTATGAACATCTTTTTAGACTAACAGCACATAGTAAGGGTATTAGTCTCATGTTGGTCATTATAAAATATGACTCATTTACGTGCAGTTCTATCACCCTGTTTTCTTTCTTTGAAAGAGTATTTCTGTAACTGCAGTTTATAGGGTGGATCTATTTATTGACTTTATCAGATGCTGTGAGCTTCTTAACCTTAGAAACAAGGAACTGCAGGTGCTGGTTTATGCAAATGGACACAAAGTGCTGGAGTAACGCAGCAGGTCAGGCAGCACCTCTGCCGAACATGGATGGGTGGCGTTTCAAATCGGGGCCCTCCTTCAGGCCCGACCCAAAACGTCACCTATCCATGTTCTCCAGAGATGCTACCTGTCCTGCTGAGTTACTCCATCTCTCTGTGACCTTCTTTAACTATGCTTGCGGCCCCTGGCGTGGTGGTTTTATCATGAATGCGTGACAGTCTGATTCAACTCGTTTTGAACGACGACATTGAGTGTCTTGAACCAAGGTACATTACCACTATGGTTGCCAACTGCTTCACTCCCAATTACGGGACAAGGTGACGTCACCGCCCCGCGCCACACGTGACCTCACCCAGCCAGCGGCCACGTGCTCCCGCTCCACCAATGGCGGCCGCCATTGGTGGAGCGGGAGCACGTGGCCGCTGGCTGGGTGAGGTCACGTGGGGCGCGGGGCGGTGACGTCACCTTTCCCCGTACTTGGATGTTGGCAACCCTAACAGCGAGGCAGCTAGCAGAACCATTGCCTCACAGTTCCCAGTACCCAGGTTCCACCTTGACCTCTGGTTCCGTCTGCAAGGTGTGGTCCCTGTGACGGTGTGCGTTTCTTTCTGGAGGCCTTGATTCCCTCCTACGTCCCAAAGGCATTCACATTGATACCACTGAAAATCGCCTTGAATGTCAACGGCAGAATCTGGGGAGAGCTGACGAGAATCTGGAGTGAATACAATGGGATTAAGTATGGGGATGGCACGGTGGCGCAGCGGTAGAGTTGCTGCCTCACAGCGCCAGAGAAACCGGGTTCGATCCTGACTACGGGTGCTGTCTGTACGCAGTTTGTGCGTTCTCCCCGTGACCGTGGGGGTTTTTCCCGGGTGCTCCAAAGTTGTGCAGGTTTGTAGAATAATTGGCTTCGGTAAAAATTGACCCTCAGTGCGTGTAGGATAGTGTACGTGTAAAGGGCGATCACTGATCAGCGCAGACTGGCAGGGCCAAAGCGCCAGTTTCCGCATTGTATCTCTATAGTCTAAACTAAGGATCACTCTCTCCAACGGGGACAGTGTGGAGAGAGTGTCCAGCTTCAAGTTTCTGGGCACTCACATTTCGGAGGGACCTAACATGGTCCAATAACACTGCTGCGCTGGTCAAGAAGGCACAGCAACGACTGTTCTACCTAAGAACACTGAAGAAGTCTGGTCTGCCCCAACAGCTGCTGACGACCTTCTACCGCTGCACCATAGAGAGCATCCTAACACATGGCATCCCTGTGTGGTACCTCAGCTGCACGGAGTCAGAGAGGAAAGCTCTTCAGCGGGTAGTCCATAGAGCTCAGAAGACCATCGGAACACAGCTACCAGCCTTGGAGGGCATCTACAACACACGATGCCTCAGAAAAGCCACCAGCATCCACAAAGATTCTTCACACCCCTGCAACAGTCTGTTCGAACTTCTACCATCGGGCAGACGATACAAGGCCTTCTACGCCCGCACCTCCAGACTCAGGAACAGCTTCATCCCCAGGGCCATAGCTGCTATGAACCGGTCCTGCTGAGCCGGATGGTCACATCGCACAGTGATCCGGCACAGATCTACTTGCACTTTATTCTGTCTTAAAACTGTTACAATTTGTTTCATTGGGTTGTTTAAATGAATACTGACTAGCTAATTAAATTATTGCATCATATGGGAGGCACATTCCCAATCTCGTTGTACCCCTGTACAATGACAATGAAGATATATTGTATTGTATTGTATTGTATTGTATTGTATAAATGGGCACTTGATAATTGGCACAGACTCAGTGATCCAAAGTGCTTGTTTTTTCCCATGCTGTATGACTCTGTGAAATTCAAGGAGATGGTCTTGAGAGATGGTTGCAGTAAAGTGTTGAGTTATGTGCGTGGACATTTTTAATCAGAAAAACATCTTTAGACAATCTTTAGACTGGGGCCAGTGACAATGGACGATTTTTATCACATTGCAAGACCTCTGTTATAGATGAGCGTTAATTGATTTCCTTAACTCATCCCGGAGAAACAACACACAAAAACCCAAATCATAACTAGATTTTTTAAATTCCATTATAATAAATGATTAACACTTGGCCTGCCTTTGGCACAACTACCCTGAAATTCGGTGATAAAAGTGTCTTTCTCCAGTAAATCTATTAGCGTTGCAGTGAAAATAAATAAAAACAAACTCTAAAGAAGTATGAGGCAATATTTATTAATGTCATTGAGTAATACAATATCATATTTCTACAAAACAAACGCAATTATGTTTCCATTCCTAATACGCACAGACTTAGATAATTTATTACTGATGCTTTAATAATGTAGGAGATGGCCCTAATGTTGTACAAAATAGATGTTTGTTGGTGTAAATTTATTTTTGGAGTTAAGTCTTCCAATTAGAAGGAACACATCTAAATCTGACTTCGGTTGGCCTCACACATGGACCATATTGTCGATCACAAACAGGCCGGTGATCGGACGTGTATTGGTTTGGAATCGCTGTGGGAGGAGGGACTGAAAGGGTTAACAGACCACTTTGTTTTATACTTGCTTGGAAAAGGGGAAGCTTTTTTTTTTTTTTAAACGCGGAGCCGAGTGGACCGGCGGTGATAAATATGTAAAGAGTACACAGGGAAACCTTTTGATGGATTAAGTTGCTTTTTATCCAGTTGCTTGAAATGGAGTGAGTTAGTTAGCTATTTCTTTTCCCCAGCCTGCTCTTCACCAATTAAATGTATGAAGTTGTGACCTAAGTGAAAGCGCTTTGAAATTAATCATATTATCTGCAGTGCTTGAATCTGAATGTCTACACGACCTTCTCCATAAGATTCCATTATCTTAAACTATCACCATAATCCTAGCTCGGGGAAAGAGAAAGAATCAAACCTAATAGATCGCAGATCAGATTAATCCACAATCTAAGTGGCTATTACACTTGGCACTGCCCTTGAACGCCCAGGTGTAACCTTGAGATTCACATTCGCTAAGATGCTTCAATTGGATTGAGCGTCCCAGTAGGCTCGAGAGGGGGGCAGCTGGCCAAATTTTACCTCAGCTCACTTGAAGCCCTGTGGGAAAGCACTCTCAGGTGCGAAAAAGGACACTGGCCTCCAACAGCTTACCATAAATAAATGCCATTAACAAAGCAAGAGTAATGAAATTTCATTTAATTTACCAGGAGGAAGATGCGGGAATAGGGGAAAGGGGGGAGGTGGGGGGGAGGGGGGGGGGGGAGTGAGGGGGAAAAACCTACTAATGTAAAATAAAAGGATTCCATAATAAAGAAGCCTCCAGCAACTGACAAATAGCCAGCGTTCAATCAACAGCAAGCCTTTTATTAACTGGAAAACAATAAGTAAAATAGTCATTAATGAAAAATGGCTTCCATTAACTAAAACAATTGCGAAAAAATAAATCATTTCATGACCAAAATAAAGATGGCATTTAAAAGATTAAGCAAAACCACATTACGATATCCTCGTTCAATATTTGAGAGCAACTAGATTACTTCAAGCTTTAAAATAATTTGTAAATACATTTCACTAATGATGCTTATTTTAAATTCAGCGTAATTAAATCTTGGCAGCAGATAACGATTTTCACTTTAAAAGATTACAGCAAAGTCAAGAAATTTTGGATGGGAGTACATAATAACAAAGATATTAAGGAAAGGAAATATGTTTGCCCAGGAATTTTACTGTGGAGCACAATTTTTGTGCTACGCAATAATATTATGTTGGAAAATGTATCATGCCACAGAAGGCTGTGGAGGCCAAGTCAATGGATATGTTTAAGGCAGAGATAGATAGATTCTTGATTAGTAGGGGTGTCAGAGGTTATGGAGAGAAGGCAGGAGAATGGGGTTAGGAGGGAGATATAGATCAGCCACGATTGAATGGCGGAGAAGAGTTGATGGGCCGAATTCTGCTCCATTCGCTTATGTTGTAATATACGTCGCAAACTCACGATTTTGCCTCTAATGCACGTGTTCATGGGCACACTGGGGCTGGATTTAGGCATCAGTCCAGTGATATTCACATGGGCGTACGTAAGACCATGTGAATGTGAAAGCAAGAACGGGGTACTGATTGAGAATGATCAGCCATGATCACATTGAATGGCGGTGCTGGCTCGAAGGGCCGAATGGCCTACTCCTGCACCTATTGTCTATTGTCTATTGTCTATTGTCTATTGACTGTGTACAATATGTGTAACTCACGCAAAAGGAAGCTTTCACTAAGAGTGTGTCAACTGTGCTGAGGTAAATTAAAGTGTCACGATACATGGAGTCTATACTGTGAATGGACCACTGATGCAAGGACCCTTAGTTAAAAGCTGAAATTTCACAGTGGTCTTTCATTCACAATTTCCTGACCCTT
Organism: Rhinoraja longicauda; assembly: GCF_053455715.1. Lineage (NCBI taxonomy): Eukaryota > Metazoa > Chordata > Chondrichthyes > Rajiformes > Arhynchobatidae > Rhinoraja > Rhinoraja longicauda. Next base: position 4,644,462 of record NC_135985.1, read on the forward strand.
CTCACAGCCATTATACAAACTACCCTCCTCCCTAATTGTGACTCTGACATCCCAAAAGCTGGTCGTGGTTCAGTTTAGTTTAGTGCACCGAGGTACAGCGAAAATCTTTTGTTGCGTGCTGACCAGTTGGCGGAAAGACAACACATGATTACAATCAGGCCATTCACTGTGTGCAGATACATGATAAGGGAACAATGTTTAGTGCAAGGTAATGCCAGCAAAGTCAGATCAAAGATTTTTTTTAGATTTAGATTTTTAGATTTAGAGATACAGCGCGGAAACAGGCCCTTCGGCCCACCAGGTCCGCGCCGCCCAGCGATCCCCGCACACTAACACTATCCTACACACACTAGGGACAATTTTTACATTTGCCCAGCCAATTAACCTACAACCCTGTACGTCTTTGGAGTGTGGGAGGAAACCGAAGATCTCGGAGAAAACCCACGCAGGTCACGGGGAGAACGTACAAACTCCGTACAGTACAGCACCCGTAGTCAGGATCGAACCTGAGTCTCCGGCGCTGCATTCGCTGTAAGGCAGCAACTCTACCGCTGCGCCACCGTGCCGCCCCGTGCCGTGCCGCAAAGATAGTCTGAGGGCCACCGATGAGCTAGATAGTAGTTCAGGACTGCTCTCGGCTTGTGGTGGGATGATTCAGTTGCCTGATAGCAGCTGGGAAGAAACTTCCTAGTGTTCCCCATCCTAGTTTCCCAAATCCCAAAACACTCTTCCCTCAAACTGATGGCCTGCGCGTGTATGTCCGTCTCCCAAATCCTTCCCTTGCCCTGAGCCATGGTTGGACCTGCCACCTGCCTCCTGCCCATGGCCTTGTCTCAGCCTTGTCTCAGATTGTGTATGGAGTCATAGAGGAATACAATGTGGAAACAAGCCCTTCGTGGAATTCATTGCCACAGAAGGCTGTGGAGGCCAAATCATTGGGTATTTTTAAAGTGGAGATTGACAGGTTTTTGATTAGTAATCGTGTAAAATGTTACTGGGAGAAGGCATGGGAATGGGGTTGAGCGAGAAAGATAGATCAGCCACGATTGAATGGTGGATGAGACTGGATGGGCTGAATGGTTTAATTCTGCTCCTATGATTTATGAACGTCGCCCATTTCTTCTCTCCAGAGACGCTGCCTGTCCTGCTGAGTTACTCCAGCAAATTTGTGCCCGTCTTTGAACATGTTGAACTTGTTTTCTCAGAGTGAGGATAGCCAAGCAAACAAACAAGATGTTTCATTGTAACTTTGCCTCACTGTACTTTTGCCGATGACAATAAACTCGACTTTAAACGTCCATTTAGAACTGAATTGTGAATTTGTGGAATTCTCTGCTTCAGAAGGCAGTGGGGGCCGATTCACTGGATGCATTCAAAAGAGAGTTAGATAGAGCTCTTGGAGCTAGCAAAATCAAGGGATATGGGGAGAGGGCAGGAATGGGATACTGATTGTGGATGATCTGCCATGATCACATTGAATGGCGGTGCTGGCTTGAAGGGCTGAATGGCCTACTCCTGCATCTATTGTCTATGTATCTATGTAACTTGACTTGTAAAACTGTGTTGTGTACAAATTGGCAGTCGAATATCCAATATTATTCAGGTATTATGTTTTTAAACTAATTTCGTAAAGGTCTTTGAAATATCCCAGTCTCACGAAGCATACTACATAATGAAATGCTATCTGAGAAAACAAGTTCAACATGTTCAAAGACAGACACAAAATGCTGGAGAAACTCAGCAGGTCAGGCAGCATCTCCGGAGAGAAGGAACGGGTGGTCGTTTCGGGTCGAGACTCTTCTTGAGACTGAGAGTCAGGGGAGAGGAAACTAGCGATATGGAAGTGTACAAAGACCATGTAAGGTGTGAAATGGACAGACGATGATCAAGGAAATGTACAATGGTTCATTGTCTACTGCAGAGGGCAAGGTAACTACGAGGCATACAAACAGTAAGATGAATCAGGAGGACGGTGAAACTAGTTGGAGAAATAGGGGGAGGGATGGAGACAGAGGGAAAGCAAGGGTTACTGGAAGTTAGAGAAATCTGGGTTGTAAGATGTCCAAGCGAAATATGAGCTGCTGTTCCTCCACTTTGCGTTTGACCTCACTCTGACAGTGGAGGAGACCCAGGACAGAAACGCCATCTAAATACTAAAACACTCGTTTGTTTGTTTGTTTGTTTGTTCCTGAACTACAGCTAAACGGTACACGATAGCACGCCAAACGGTACACGATAGCGTGAGGGAGGAGGGGGAGAGGGGAGGGGGGGGAGGGGAGTGGGGAGGGGGGGAGGGGAGGGAGGAGAGGGTGCTGCACCAATGCAGGAGAGGTTTGGGCCCAACAGGTCCACTTGGTGAATGGTCAACCATGATCACATTGAATGGCGGTGCTGGGCCAAGGGGCCGAATGGCCTACTCCTGCACCTATTGTCTATTGTCTATTGGTCTATTCTTACTATCAGCCGAAACAATGAGATTGTAGGCTGTGTGGGTGAAATATTTCACCTGAGCAAAATTCTGGAGCATTGATCCAAACTTAAATGCCATTGTATTGATGAGATAAAATCTTTTAATTAGTCAATTGACCATGGACAATACAATAAGCAATTTACTTGCCTTGTATTAAATATGGGGAATGTTTAATAATTGTCGCTGGTTGTTTGAATTCCCAGAAGATATCCATTAATCCGAGAATGGATTTTTTTCTCCATTTACATGTGAGAAATAAATGTAATAAGAACAAGCAACCAATGGCAATAGCAACTCGAATAAAACTGCATCTTATCTTCCGTCGGTGTACGAACTGATAAGTGCGAAGGTCGTTGAGAAACAAATGGATGAAAATTTAATTTAACTTTGTTTTCATTCCTTCAGTGGAAAGAATTCTCTGTCACGATCAATATTTTATTGCCTAGTTCTAATTGCCCTGAACAGCATCCTCTCAATGCATTCCAGGTGGTCTCAAGCATGAGATGGTTCCTGGTCAATATTAGAGAGGTGTACAAGATCATGAGAGGAATAGATCGGGTAAATGCCCGGAGGAGGGGAATCGAGAACCAGAGGACAAAGGGTTAAGGTGAGGGGGGGGGGGGGGGGAGATGTTTAATAGGAACCTGAGGGGTATCTAAGCAAAGCACTAGGTGAATTGATCCTTCAATTCCAACTGGCTCTTTGTGAATACCACTGTTTTTTTTTGTTTAGTTTAGTTTAGAGATACAGCGTGGAAACAGGTCCCTCGGCCCACCGAGTCCGCACCGACCAGCGATCCCCACACATTAACACTCGCTTTGTATTCCCCCCCCCCTCCCCTCTTCCCCCCCCTCCCCTCTCCCTCCCCCCCCCCCCCCTCCCCCCTCGCGCTCCTGAGTTTAGGAGCAAAGAGGTCCTTCTGCTGTTGTACAGGGCCCTAGTGAGACCGCACCTGGAGTACTGTGTGCAGTTTTGGTCTCCAAATTTGAGGAAGGATATTCTTGCTATTGAGGGCGTGCAGCGTAGGTTTACTAGGTTAATTCCCGGAATGGCGGGACTGTCGTATGTTGAAGGACTGGAGCGACTAGGCTTGTATACACTGGAATTTAGGATGAGTGGGGATCTTATCGAAACATATAAGATTATTAAGGGGTTGGACACGTTAGAGGCAGGAATCATGTTCCCAATGTTGGGGGAGTCCAGAACCAGGGGCCACAGTTTAAGAATAAGGGGTAGGCCATTTAGAACGGAGATGAGGAAAAACTTTCTCAGTGAGAGAGTTGTGAATCTGTGGAATTCTCTGCCTCAGAAGGCAGTGGAGGCCAATTCTCTGAATGCATTCAAGAGAGAGCTGGATAGAGCTCTTAAGGATAGCGGAGTCAGGGGGTCTGGGGAGAAGGCAGGAACGGGGTACTGATTGAGAATGATCAGCCATGATCACATTGAATGGCGGTGCTGGCTCGAAGGGCTGAATGGCCTACTCCTGCACCTATTGTCTATTGTCTATTGTCTACCTTACACACACTAGGGACAAATTACATTGATACCAAGCCAATTAACCTGCAAACCTGCATATCTTTGGAGTGTGGGAGGAAACCGATGATCTCGGAGAAAACCCAGGCAGGTCACGGGGAGAACGTACAAACTCCGTACAGACGGCGCCCGTAGTCAGGATTGAACCCGGGTGGGTCACTGTTACTGTAAGGCAGGAGCTCTCCTGTTTCACCATCGTGCCACCCTTGTACAACAATGTGTATAGCAGCTAAATTAGGTAGCCCACTTTGAATATGTTAATTTTGAGGAATGTATCTCCTGTGCCAGAAATTCCTAAGAAATATTGTTCTCATGAGTGATTTTTCCAGAAACTATTTTTGTTCCTTTTATGGGCGTGACATTGGGTTCATTGCGTTGTTGAAGAGAGCAGCTGTTTCTTTGTGCTTTGCCAGCCGAACGGCAAACATTTTCTCAGCAGCCACACTGTGACTCACTTTATGGGAAGCTCTCACCACAGCGAGAAGTCACATTTACAATCGTGGAGTCATCCAGCACAAAAGCAGGCCCTTCAGCCCACCTAGTCCATGCTAACCACGATGCCCCATCCAAGCTAGTCTCATTTGCTCGCAGTTTGGCCCATATCCCTCTAAGGTCATAGGTGATAGGAGCAGAACTAGCCCATTCGGCCCATCGAGTCTCAACCATTCAATCAAGCCTGATCCTGCCTTCTCCCCATAACCTGCCTATTCCCCATAACTTCTAAACCTTTGCTATCCAGGTACCTATCCAAGTGTCTTTTAATTATGTTATTGTACCTGCATCAACTACCTCTTTTTAGTTTAGTTTAGTTTAGTTTAGAGATACCGCGCGGAAACAGGTCCTTTCGGTCCACCGGGTCCGCGCCGACCAGCGATTCCCGCACATTAACACTATCCCACACCCACTGGGGACAATTTTAACATTTACCAAGCCAATTAAGCTACAAACCTGTACGTCTTTGGAGTGTGGGAGGAAACCGAAGATCTCGGAGAAAACCCTTGCAGGTCACGGGGAGAACGTACAAACTCCGTACAGACAGCGCCCGTAGTCAGGATCGAACCCGGGTCTCATTCTATTGACCCACCATCCTCTGAGCAAAAAAGATGCCCTTCAGGTTCCTGTTAACTCTTTCCCTTCTCACCTCAAACCCATGTCCTCTGGTTCTTGATTCCTCTACTCACGGTACAAGACTCTGTGCATTCACCATGTCTATTCCCCTCATGATTATATAAACCTCAATAAGATCACCCCTTGGTCTCATGCACTTCAAGGACTCCCCCTTCTAGGGGCAGGAATGGTGACGCAGCGGTCGAGTTGCTGCCTCACAGCGCCAGGGTCATGGGTTCGATCCCGACTGCGGGTGCTGCCTGTACGGAATTTGTACGTTCTCCCCGTGACCGAGTGGGCTTTCTCCGGGTGCTCCAGTTTCCTCCCACACTCCAAAGACGTGCAGCTTTAATCAGCATTGGTAAAATTATAAATTGTCCACGGTGTGTGTAGGATAGTGTTAGTGTGCCGACTCGGTGGGCCGAAGGGCCTGTTTCCGCACTGTATCTCTAAAGTCTGAAGAATAATGTCTTAGCTTGCCCAAACTCTCCCGATAGCTCAGGCCCTCACGTCCCGACAACATCCTCATGAATCTTCTCGGTACACTTTCCAGCTTAATGACATTTCACTCTTTCCTCAAAACCGTTTTACCCTCAACGTTAAGACTGCCACAAATAAGTCCCTCACTGAAGGAAGGTTTTCACCTGTTACTATTAGATGATGCAGGAAGAAAGGGTCTTTCCAACACACCTATTGTTCCACTTCTTTAGTGCAGATGTGTGGCAACCTGTTATTTAAGTAAAACGAATATCAGGTTTAAATAACAATGTAAGCGTTCGCTAGCATGAAGATATCTTATGCTCATGCTCCAGTTTGGCAGGATTTTTTTTTTTTTGAAAGCTTATTATGGAATGGATAAGAAACTGCAGAGGGATCAATTTGATTTAGTGCGTGGTTTTCAAAAGACCAATTTGAGATGCAGCAAATAATTTGGAAAACTATCCTCAATGGCACAGTGGTGCTGTGGTAGAGTTGGTGCCTTACAGTGCCAGAGCCCCGGGTTCCATCCTGACTACTGGTGACCACGTGGGTTTTCTGCAGGTGCCCCGGTTTCCTCCCACAGTCCAAAGGCGTGCTGGTCAATTGGCGTCTAACAATTGTCCCTATTGTGTAGGTTAGAGCTCTTGTATGGGTGATCGATTGTCAGCGTGGACTTGGTGGGCCGAAGGGCCCGTTGCCACGACTAAACTAAACGAATGGAACATTATTAGTCCGAAGAGGCATCATCTGTCCCTCCACTTCCCTCCACAGATGCTGCCTGATTTCCCGAGTTCTTCCAGTACTTTATCAATTGTTCTCAAATGACGGCATCTGCAGTTCCTTGCATGTCCAAAACATTGTAATTTACTGTTTGAGAAAGTGAATATAGAAGTCGCGATGATAGAATACCATGGATAGGTGGGTACGAAGAGATGTGGTTACATTCAGATCGTCCATGATCTAGGCTCAGGGTGGCAAATTCAAAGCAAAGATGGGAATGTGGACTGGGCTTCCTAATTAACCAGGATTGAACTCAGTGTCACCAAAAGCCTGGAGGACTTGTCAAAATTCAAGATCATAAGTTATAGGAGCAGAATTAGGCCATTCGGCCCATCAAGTCTACTCCGCCATTCAATCATGGCTGATCTATCTCTCCCTCTCACCCCCATTCTTCTCCCTACAACCCCTAACACCTTTACTAATCAAGAATATATCAATCTCCGCCTTATAAATGCTCGCTGACGGCCTCCACAGCCTTCTGTGGCAATGAATTCCACAGATTCACTGCCCTTTGACTGAAGAAATTCCTCCTCATCTCCTTTGTTGAGGTACGTCCTTTTATTCTGAGGCTGTGTCCTCTGGTCCTAGACTCTCCCACTGGTGGAAACATCCTCTCCACATCCCCTCTACCCAGGCCTTTCACTATTCGGTAAGTTTCAATGAGATCCCCCCTCATCCTTCTAAACTCGATTCTTTGGAATAACATACGATGCATTAGCAGTGGCTAATGTATCTAGCAGCACAAAAAAACTTGCATATTGTTCCACTTGCTGGCAACTTTGGAGCGTTATTTTGATCCAAGCACGTACTCTGTCCATTTGTGGCAGTAATTTGCATTAGTTATGTGCGCTTGAAATTATATTTAGGTTTGATGTGATTGACTAGCAGTGCGATTTACAGTTTGTGACATAAAAGAACGTTTTAATATCTCATTGCAATAAAAGACAACTGAAATGGCATTCAGACAATGTAAATTGCCAATATAAAACAAAGCCTATTTTATGCCTCATGTCTGTCTTCAATTTGTATTTAATTATACTTTTTTTTTCTAATGACACTTTAAAGTCTACTTCTGCTTGTTTACAACCTACGGTGACAACAATGTCGGGAAATGAAAAGAAAGCAGTTTTTTTTAAGGTGTACAAAGTTAAACACTGTTCAAAGATTCTATTAAACCAATCATGTCATCTTATAAAGCATATTTGTAAAGATACTGTTTGATACTATTAGCTGATATGACTGCAAATAGAACCACTGTTCTGTCTGTGGATTTGTTACTCTACATGTACGTTTTTTTAATGTGCACATCAAAGCTTCAGCATGCTACATTTAGCTTTAATATCTTTATGAATATCCATTTACTTCCCACTATTATTTCCGTTCCATTATTATCACGTGTTGTCAGCGACAACAATGATGTGAATTTACATAGCTCTTCGAAAAGTCAGAGTCTTAGAGTGATAACAGGCTCTCCGGCCCCACTTTCCCAATATGCCCCATCTACAGTAGGGTGGTTAATCTGTGGAATTCATTGCTACGGAAGGCCGTCAATGGATATTTTTTTTATGGAAGAGATAGATAGATAGATTCTTGATTAGTTCGGGTGTCCGGGGTTATGGGGAGAAGGCAGGAGAATGGGGTTAGGAGGGAGAGATAGATCAGCCACGATTGAATGGCAGAATAGGCCTGATGGGCCAAATGGCCCAATTCTGCTCCTATCGCTTACGAACATCCAAACTAGTCCCACATGCCTGAGTTTGGCCCATGTCCCTCTAAACCTGTCCTAAATGTTTCCTCTATACGTAGATAACACATCCCAAGATGCAAGTGCATTCAAACACATAATGCAGGTGGGGGAATAATATTTGGACAAAGAATTTTAAAGGAGAAAGTGGTGTTAGACGAGATATAGGAGATTTTTAATTCAAAAGGTTGTATTAAAAAGCCCATTGAGTTGAAAACTAACTGCTTCTCTCTCTCCACTGATGATGTCTGACTTTCTGAGGATTTCCAGCACCTTACCTTTTGTATGAAAACGTTAAATTATATGGAATACCCGAAACGTCACCCATTCCTTCTCTCCTGAGATGCTGCCTGACCTGCTGAGTTACTCCAGCATTTTGTGAAATAAGTACATATAATTTAACGTTTCCTGACCTGCTGAGTTACTCCAGCATTTTGTGAAATAAATACCTTCGATTTGTACCAGCATCTGCAGTTATTTTCTTACACAAATTATATGTACTGGTGCACTGAGTCAGTGATGGGCAGCAGATGGAACCCGGGACTCTGGTGCAGTAAGGCAACCACTGTGCCGCCCAATATATTGAACAATCTTAAATGCAGGACTTGTGTTATTTATGCTGATTGTTTTCTTTAGAGCAAAACAATGTTAAATTGGACTCAGGCATGTGATTTGAATTAGATTTGAATTTATCGTTCTTTCCGTAACAGGTGGCATGTAAACACAATGGCGGCACGGGGGCGCGGCGGTAGAGTTGCTGCCTTACAGCGCCAGAGACCCGGGTTCCATCCTGACTACCGGTGCTTGTCTGCACGGAGTTTACACGTTCTCCCCGTGACCTGCGCGGGTTTTCTCCAGGAGTTCCGGTTTCCTTCCAAACTCCAAAGACGTGTAGGTTTATAGGCTAATTGGTTTGGTATAAGTGTAAATTGTTCTGCAGTGTGTTTAGGATAGCGTTAGTGTGGGGGATCGCTGGTTGGTGCGGACTCGGTGGGCCAGAGGGCCTGTTTCCGTGCTGTATCTCCAAACTAAGCTAAACTAAAATTCTAACGTGTGAAGTTGTTGTTTTATTCTGCTTATTACAATAGTGCACAATGATAGTGGCGTGAAATAGTTGGTGACATCAGCATCTTTGGATAATATGGAGCTTAATTAAGCTACAAAACTGCTGTTGGAAACTTCTGCAAACAAGCCTGTGGCCATATATTGCCAATGTGTTTTGCACAAAATCCATTCCTCTCTACATTTCTTTTGAGATGTGTACACATGCTGTGCAATTTACCAAGTTTAGTAAGCATTAATTGAATTCTATTGAAAATTAAGCTGAAGCCATCATTAGCTTTAAAAGCCTTTGGTGTTCACATGACGTCTGTTTCAGAAAGAATTATCACATCAATCACAAATTGGCTGTTCTCTCTAAGTCCCATCGCTCGCTGTAAACAGATAAGACAAAGAAGAAAGTAGTTCTCATTCACAGTAATTCTCCATTAGTTTTCAGTTTTCAGTCACAGAGTCACACAGCGTCGAAACAGACCCTTCCCGCCCAACTTGCCCACACCGACCAACATGCCTCATCTACACTAGTCCCACTTGCCCACCTTTGGCCCATATACCTCTAAACCTGTCCTATCCTGTCTAATTGCTTCTTAAACAAAAAACATGCCTTTAATTGCGCTCCCCCTCCCCTGGAGGAGCACGGTACCACAGTGAAGGAGAAAGAAGATGGCCGCTGGCAGGACGGTGTCAGCGGCTCCCTCTCCCCTTCCCCCCCACCCCTTCCTCCCTTCTCAACCTCCAATCTCCACCCCCCCATCCCATTCCCCCCTCCTCACCTACCCCTCCCCTCTACCCCCTCACCCACCCCTCCCCTCTCCACCCCCACCCTCACCCACCCCTCCCCTCTCTCCCCCCAACCCTCACCCACCCCTCCCCTCTCCCCCCCCCCAAACTCACCCTCCCCTCCCCCCCCCCCCCCCCATTGAGATTCATTTCTTTTTTAACAGACAATTTATTTTAAAGAAAAAACGTAATTTCCCCAGGTCGCAATGGAAACCCTACGAGGACGGGCCCAACTTGGTCTAGTATACCTCTAAACCTGTCCTATCCTGTCTAATTGCTTCTTAAACGAAAAACAAAGGGTGTCATTTTTGGTGGGAAGAACAAGAAAAGGCAATGAAGAATACCGGATACCATTCCACAAACATCCAAGCTGAGTGAAAACTGGGAGTTTTAGGCCATTCGGCCCATCAAGTCTACTCCACCATTCAATCATGGCATATCTATCTCTCCCTCCTAACTCTATTCTCCTGCCATCTCCCCATAACCTCTGACACCTGTACTAATCAAGAATCTGTCTATCTCTGCCTTAAATATATCCACTGACTTGGCCTCTACAGCCTTCTGTGGCAAAGAATCCCACAGATTCATCACCCTCTGACCAAAGAAATTCCTCCTCATCTCCTTCCTAAAAGAACGTCCTTTAATTCTGAGGCAGTGACCTCTAGTGCTAGACTCTCCCACTAGTGGAAACAGATCTCCAGAGATGCTGCCTGTCCGGCTGAGTTACTCCAGCATTTTGTGTCTATCTTCAATGTGAATCAGCATCAGCAGTTCCTTCCTACCCTGATCATAGAGTCACACGGATCCTACTTAGCAAGGTTAGTACCTCCACCGGAGAGTTGTGAATCTGTGGGATCATTCAGAGGGTTGTGAATCTGTGGAATTCTCTGCCACAGAAGGCAGTGGAGGCCAATGCATGGGATGTTTTCAAGAGAGAGTTAGATTTGGCTCTGAGGGCTAACGGAAACAAGGGATATGGGGAGAAGGCAGGAACGGGGTACTGATTTTAAATGATCAGCCATGATCATATTGAATTTACTTCACAAAATGCTGGAGTAACTCAGCAGGTCAGGCAGCATCTCAGGAGAGAAGGAATGGGTGACGTTTCGGGTCGAGACCATGAGATCACCCTCTGAAGCATCGAGACCAAGGGTCTCGACCCGAAACGTCACCCATTCCTTCTCTCCTGAGATGCTGCCTGACCTGCTGAGTTACTCCAGCATTTTGTGAAATAAATACCTTCGATTTGTACCAGCACCTGCAGTTATTTTCTTACATGATCACATTGAATGGCAGTGCTGGCTAGAAGGGCGGAATGGCCTAGTCCTGCACTAACTTTCTATGTTTCTTTGTCTATGTTTCTATGAGATCCTTCTTCAGTCTGAGAGTCAGGGGAGAGGGAATTGAGGCACTGAATGGTTAGGTGTGAAAATGGTGGTGAATGGTCTACTCCTGCATCTATTTTTCTACGTCCCTATGTTCCCTCGGTTGACAACGACGATGGACGATGCAGCCAGGAAGCTTGAGAATTTCTACGCGGAGTTCAAAGAGGTCTGAGAGAATGACACCTGACCCACAAGCTGCAAGGACTCCGAGAGGTAATGAGATCACCCTCTGAAGCATCGAACCAAAGGTTTATTCATCAACCGCCTCTCAAGTCATCTTTTTCCCCAAAGCGTCGCCTTTTATGGATAATGAAAAGTTCAGAGAAACTTCAAAATGTGCCTTTGCCCCAAAATACCGCAGAGGGGACGGACCGATACCATCGTAACACATCCAAGAGTGACCCAGCAGCAAATAAACAAAAGACCTTCACAAGGACCGGAAACATTTCGAAGCACTTTATTTTTAAAAAAAGGACCAATAATGTTTTCAAACCCAAAGTTTTAACTGAATTGGACAATTTCAGTTCATGCAGGGTTGATTTTCAAGTCCAATCGGCACTTGGAGTGATGATATTTATGTTTCCATCTTCATATCATATCATATCATATATCTACAGCCGGAAACAGGCCTTTTCGGCCCTCCAAGTCCGTGCCGCCCAGTGATCCCCGTACATTAACACTATCCTACACCCACTAGGGACAATTTTTACATTTACCCAGCCAATTAACCTACATACCTGTACGTCTTTGGAGTGTGGGAGGAAACCGAAGATCTCGGAGAAAACCCACGCAGGTCACGGGGAGAACGTACAAACTCCTTACAGTGCAGGATTTTGATTTCCTTTGATTTTTGTTGGCACATTTTGAAGAAAAAAAAACAACTCTTTATTGTTAGCAGTTCAGTTTGATCGAGGAGCAAAAGGAATTTTATTTTTGAAAGGTGTATCATGGGAATAAGAACATCTGTGCTATTTGGGTCTTTCCTGAAGTTTACTGGAAATAAATATGGCTTGCAAGCCGAACGAGACCGATGGCGATCCTCGGCGCTGTGAGTGCAGGAAGAAAAATGAAAAGTTGTTTTTAAATTGTGCTTTTCATGGCCGCGGGATATCCTGAAGGAATACTTGTGAAGAGTAATCTCTGGTGGAGCTGAGGGAAGCTGGCAGCCCGTTTGGAAATCAGCACAAGCTCGGAGATCAGCGATCAGGTTATCTGGTGCTGGGATGTGGCCCATTGTGCAGGGTGTCAGGACAAGTCCTGCCCTCCTCGTTCAACCCCCATGTACGTTCCCTCCACTTGGCAGCAAGGCCAGGACCTCCGCTCACAGTCCCTCTTCCAAAGGCATGGCACTTCCTCTACCCCTGAAATATATGGGTGGGTGTGTGTGTGCGCGCGTGTGTGTGTGTGTGTGTGTGTGTGTGTGTGTGTGTGTGTGTGTGTGTGTATGTGTGTGTGTGTGTGCACGTGTGAGTATATGTGTGTGTAGGTGTGTGTATATGTGTGTGTGTGAGTGTATATATGCACGTGTGTGTATATGTGTGTGTGTGTGTATATGTGTGTGTGTGTGTGTGCACGTGTGTGCATATGTGTGTGTGAGTGTGTGTGTATGCATGTGTGTGTATGTGTGTACGTGTGTATGTGTGTGTGTATGCATGTGTGTGCGTGTGTGTATGTGTGTATATGTACGTGTGTGCATGCATGTATCTGTGCATGTGTGTGTGTGTCTGTGTGTGTATGCATGTGTGTGTATTTGTGTGTACATGTGCATGTGTGTGTGTGTGTGGATGTATAGTGTATATGTATATCTTTATGTATGTGTATAGGTATATATGTTACATACACACACATATATGTATATATATGTGTGCGTGCATGTGTATGTAATATATATACTGTATGTATACATATGCACACACAAGGTATCACAAAATGCTGGAGTAACTCAGCACGTCAGGCAGCATCCAGGAGAGAAGGAATGGGTGACGTTTCAGGTTGAGACCCTTCTTCAGACAGAGGAGATCGGATGCTGATTGACCTCCAGACTTGCACGACTTCGGGATGTGGGAGGAAACCGGAGCACCCGGATCTCTCACTTGGTGAGGCAGCAGCTCGACCAGCTGCACCACTGTGTCACCTCTATGTCGGCCTAGATTGGCCTAGAGGGCGGCACGGTGGCGCAGCGGTAGAGTTGCTGACTTACAGCGCTTGCAGCACCGGAGACCCGGGTTCGATCCCGACTACGGGTGCTGCCTGTACGGGTCTTATACGTTCTCCCCGTGACCGCATGGGTTTTAGACAATAGACAATAGACAATAGGTGCAGGAGTAGGCCATTCAGCCCTTCGAGCCAGCACCGCCATTCAATGCGATCATGGCTGATCACTCTCAATCAGTACCCCGTTCCTGCCTTCTCCCCATACCCCCTCACTCCGCTATCCTTAAGAGCTCTATCCAGCTCTCTCTTGAAAGCATCCAACGAACTGGCCTCCACTGCCTTCTGAGGCAGAGAATTCCACACCTTCACCACTCTCTGACTGAAAAAGTTCTTCCTCATCTCCGTTCTAAATGGCCTACCCCTTATTCTTAAACTGTGGCCCCTTGTTCTGGACTCCCCCAACATTGGGAACATGTTTCCTGCCTCTAATGTGTCCAATCCCCTAATTATCTTATATGTTTCAATAAGATCCCCCCTCATCCTTCTAAATTCCAGTGTATACAAGCCCAATCGCTCCAGCCTTTCAACATATGACAGTCCCGCCATTCCGGGAATTAACCTAGTGAACCTACGCTGCACGCCCTCCATAGCAAGAATATCCTTCCTCAAATTCTCGGAGATCTTCAGGTTCCTTCCACACTTCAAAGACGTACAGGTTTGCAGGTTAATTGGCTTGGTGTAAATGTAAGTTGCCTCCAGTGGGTGTAGGATAGTGTTAACGTGCGGGGATCGCTGGGCGGCGCGGACCCAGTGGGCCGAAGGGCCTGTTTCCGCGCTGTATCTCTAAACTAATCCAAACTAAATTACATAGTCATGGTCCAAGGGTGGGGTATGAACTCACTGATCTCCTGACTCTGTGGTAAGAACTTCACCCCAGAGCTGAAGCTGATGCCAAAAGCAGGTTGCACAGAACAGCTACGAGGGACGGGATTGGACACACCCTGAAATGTCCCGAACGGAATAGTCTGTGGGCGAAACACTTTGGTTTTGATTAGTCTGTTCAGGGCGGAGACAGGAAAGCTTAGTTGGTGGTTTCGCAAAGTCAAAGTGTTAGGAAGAGGCACATCTCACAGCTGCCACTAACCCAAGTCTAAATAAAGACAGACACAAAAATGCTGGAGTAACTCATCGGGTCAGGCAGCGTCTCTGGAGAGAAGGAATGGGTGACGTTTCGGGTCGGGACTAGAGTGAGGGAGAGGGATACTAGAGGTACGAGAGGGTACGGGGATAAAGACAACATTGCCTTTAATTCTGTCGTCGTGACTAAATAAAGACAATATTGTTAAACAGTGCCACCAGGTTCACCTCTAAATGATTCCATACCAAGTTAAGATCTGCCAAAACCGCAGAATATCTCTTTATATGAAGTGTTTCTGCATTGAAACATCACAAAGGTCCATGACCCGAGCCCGTTTCTCTATTCCTTTGTGTCCCCTTTCTCTAAATCTTTCCTATTGTTGTTGCTCTTTGAAAGGTCTACTACGGGTGGTAGGAATGTTATATAAAACACAGCTTGCTGCAAAGATGAAGTCAGCTCTCTTAGGACTGTGCCGTAAGCCCGCTCCTCCACAACGTCCAAACAAAGGAAACACATGTTCAAAATCCCCAGAGCCCGCTCTATTACTAATCATTTGACTTGATGTTTTTGATTATATTGTTCTTCGGCTGAACTTTGTGGATTTGACCCTGGTGACTTGAGTCATGGCTTTAGATTGCAAACCCCAGCCACCACCTGTGAAAAGAGCAGCTGGAAATATCCTCCAGAGAAAGCAAAAGCAAGGAGGTGCAAGCACATCATAATTTTAATCCCCCCCCCCCAACAGCAAAACATTAAATAAAGCTTCCCACTTTCAAATAATGGCACATTTAGACTTTCGAGAGGGAGACACAGTGGGGAAACAGGCCCTTCGGCCCACCGAGCTCGTTCGCACCGACCAGCGATCAGCCCTAGGGTTGCCAACTATCTCACTCCCAAATACGGGGCATGGTGACAATAGACAATAGGCAATAGACAATAGACAATAGACAATAGACAATAGACAATAAACAATAGACAATAGACAATAGGTGCAGGAGTAGGCCATTCGGCCCTTCGAGTCAGCACCGCCATTCAATGTGATCATGGCTGATCATTCTCAATCAGTACCCCGTTCCTGCCTTCTCCCCTGACTCCGCTATCCTTAAGAGCTCTATCTAGCTCTCTCTTGAATGCATTCAGAGAATTGCCCTCCACTGCCCTCTGAGGCAGAGAATTCCACAGATTCACAACTCTCTGACTGAAAAAGTTTTTCCTCATCTCCGTTCTAAATGGCCTACCCCTTATTCTTAAACTGTGGCCCCTGGTTCTGGACTCCCCCAACATTGGGAATATGTTTCCTGCCTCTAACGTGTCCAACCCCTTAATAATCTTATACGTTTCGATAAGATCCCCTCTCATCCTTCTAATTTCCAGTGTATACAAGCCTACTCGCTCCAGCCTTTCAACATATGACAGTCCCGCCATTCTGGGAATTAACCTAGTAAACCTACGCTGCACGCCCTCAATAGCAAGAATATCCTTCCTCAATTTGGAGACCAAAACTGCACAAAGTACTCCAGGTGCGGTCTCACTAGGGCCCTGTACAACTGCAGAAGGACCTCTTTGCTCCTGTACTCAACTCCTCTTGTTATGAAGGCCAACATTCCATTGGCTTTCTTCACTGCCTGCTGTACCTGCATGCTTCCTTTCAGTGACTGATGCACTAGGACACCCAGAGACGTCACCACCCCGCACCCCACGTGACCTCACCCAGCCAGTGGCCACGTGCTCCAGCTCCACCAATGGCGGCCGCCCGGGCCGGGAGGCAGGTTGCTATGCAACCTCCATTAGGCAGCGCCCGGGCCTAATACTGTATTAGGCCCTGGGGGCGCTGTAGGTCGCGACAGTTTAGGTTCCGACACTCTAGGTTTCCGACATTTTAGCTGCGGACAGTCTAGGACCCGAGGCCTGGGCGCCGCCAAATGGAGCAACCCGTCTCCCGGCCCGGGCGGCCATCATTGGTGGAGCGGGAGCACGTGGCCACTGGCTGGGTGAGGTCACGTGGGGCGTGGGGCGGTGACATCACCCTGTCCCGTATTTGGGAGTGAGGAAGTTGGCAACCCTACTAATACGGGACAAGGGCGGTCCCGTGCGGGACAAACTAATCTAGCCCAAAATACGGGATGTCCCGGCTAATACGGGACAGTTGGCAACTGCAGTCTACTATGGTGGTTTAACCATGCATGGGAGCCTTAAACGCGTCATGGGGGGCCAGCCATTCTCCACGGGACTGTTGTCGATAGCCCACCCGATGTGGCGCTGTTGGCTGGCGTCGACGGCAGCGATGTGATGCGTAGGAAGGAGGTGCAGACGTGATTTACTCCGAAGATAGACACAACACTTTGGATTAACTCAGCGGGACAGGCAGCATCTCTGGAGAGAAAGGAGTGGGTGGCCTTTCGGGTCGAGACCCTTCTTCAGACTGAGAGTCAGGGGAGAGGGAGACATCAAGACACGGAAAGGCGAGGTGTGAAAATGGGAGATCAAATGCGATGAAAGACACAAAAAGCTGGAGTAACTCAGTGGGACAGGCAGCACCTCTGGTGAGAAGAGTCTCGACCCGAAACGTCACCCATTCCTTCTCTCCAGAGATGCTGCCTGTCCCGCTGAGTTACTCCAGATGATTGTGTATATGTTCTTTTTGAGTTTAGTTTAGTTTAGGGATGCAGCTTGGAAACAGGCCCGTCGGCCCACCGGGTCCGTGCTGACCGGTGTTCCCCGCACCCTTCTTCAGACGCGATGGTGTCTCAGAGGGCACTGAGAAACCTCGACGTTGGTGCAGAAAACAAATCTCCGGCCTTGTCCTCCACAGTCATTGCTGCGGGCGAGAAGGGAAGCAGATGAAAACATTGCGTCTCCAGAACAAAGCTTCAGGAAGCTGAGGTATGGGTTTTGACAACGCTGTCTGATCTGCCCGTGGTGTCACCCTCAGCGATTACAAAGGTAACGCTGACATGATGGGGAATCGCTGCAGTCACCTTGAGTGGCGTAAGACAACATTCCCCAGGGCCTGCCACTTCAAATCCTCTTAAACCTTGTGCACAGATCATAGAGTATCTCCTTGTTAGATCTAAACCTGGGGTAGCAGAGAGTGTCCAACCAATTTGGAAAACTAATTCACAGTCCGTAATTCCTTTGCAAACGTGGTTTTCTTCTGAGACTTCAGCCCTTTGAAAGAAAGATGCCTTCAGCCATTTTGGTATCTAATTGGTAAGAACAGCCAGTTGCATGTTGCGCGCTACATCCCTGCTTAATGCTGTGGAAATCTGATCTTAATGTTGCCACGGGCTAGCTCCCATGCATTAGATCATCCACATGCACTTTGCGTGACTTCACGGTTTGCTGCATGTCACAAACACAGGCAATGAGCTGGAAATATGATGCAACATAAACATAACTATCGCCGCTCCACAGCGCAAGTGAAGCATCGCAGCATCAGAAACACTCTGCATCACACACACACACACACACACACACACACACACACACACACACACACACACACACACACACACACACACCAGGCTTACGAAAAAACCTTCAGCGTTATGCACACAGTCTTTCACCCAGAGTCAGGGGAACCAAGAACCAGAGGACACAGGTTCAAGGCGAGAGGGGCAAAATTTGATGAGTTTGAAGATAGACACAGAATGCTGGCATAACTCAGCGGGACAGGCAGCATCTCTGGAGAGAAGGAATGGGTGACGTTTTGACAATAGACAACAGACAATGGGTGCAGGAGGAGGCCATTCGGTCCTTCGAGCCAGCACCGCCATTCAATGTGATCATGGCTGATCATTCTCAATCCGTACCCCGTTCCAGTACATTCCTCAGAATTAACGTATTCAAAGTGGGTTACCTAATTTAGCTGCTATACACACTGTTGTACAAGGGTGGCACGATGGTGAAGCAGTAGAGTTGCTGCCTTACAGTAACAGAGACCCACCCGGGTTTGATCCTGACTACGGGCGCCGTCTGTACGGAGTTTGTACGTTCTCCCCGTGACCTGCGTGGGTTTTTGCCGAGATCTTCGGTTTCCTCCCACACTCCAAAGACGTACAGGTTTGCAGGTTAATTGGCTTGGTATCAATGTAATTTGTCCTTCGTGTGTGTAAGGTAAACAATAGACAATAGACAATAGGTGCAGGAGGAGGCCATTCAGCCCTTCGAGCCAGCACCGCCATTCAATGTGATCATGGCTGATCATTCTCAATCAGTACCCCGTTCCTGCCTTCTCCCCATACCCCCTGACTCCGCTATCCTTAAGAGCTCTATCCAGCTCTCTCTTGAATGCATTCAGAAAATTGGCCTCCACTGCCTTCTGAGGCAGAGAATTCCACAAGGGTCGAGACTCTTCTTCAGGCTGTTTGAGTTTAGTTTATTGCCACGTGTGCCGAGGTACAGTGCAAAGCTTTTGTTGCATGCTAACCTGTCAGCAGAAAGACAATAGGCGATTACAATCGAACCGTCCGCAGTGTGCAGATACATGATAAAGGAAATAACGTGAATAACATTCAGTGCAAGTTAAAGTCCAGTAAAGTCCGATTGAAGATAGCCCTAGGGTGTCCAATAAGGTAGATTGTAGGGGCCATGTTTTGGTGACATTTCCCAAGTCTAGTCTCCAGTTGCTGTGATCCAGGCAAGCCCCAGGCTGCTGCAGGCCGGAAACCATTGCCTTCCTTGGTTGACCAGCAACCAACACACAGCTCAACACACAGCTTGGACTTGAATTCAAAGCAGTGTGACTCAGTGTTTAAAATGTTTTCCCTCCGATCATCTGCAGCGCTGAGAACAAAGTGGGCCATTGCCATTATCGCGGCCTTCCCAGCCCTGACTCACTGTGGTTAAGTTCTGACTTCAGCGCAAGTCCGTGGCTGAACACTGACCGCCAGCATTTGAACTGGGAGAACAACAGTGATTTTGAATGATGTCTTCATTAACAGAGCCCACGAAACCAGACACAGCTTGCTGGACTGAGCCTAAAAACACCGGGCAGTGCAGACCAACGGAAATGTTAGCAAATGACATAAGTAATCTCCAGAGGGCCAGGACAACAAAGGTGCCAGGGATCCAAATTACTTTTTAGGTACCAGACGGATCATTCATATTCCTCCTACACCATGAAGATATTATTAAACTTATTCCAGCTCTACTTCTTTATTGCCCACAAAAATAATCAGAGCATAACAAGGTGTGCTCCAACCATTTCCAACAGCAAATAACAATCGGAGGAGTCAATGAACCCAATTTAGATCTTGAATGGGACCATTGCCTGAAACAGGCAGGCGTTTCAAGTGTTGGACGGTTGGACTATTTCAAAATGGCAGCAACCAAGTTGCCTGGGTGAATAGGGCTGCAGGTTACTGACCCCATTCTGAAAGGACATCACTTGTTTCGGAGTCAAACGTCCCAGTCGTTTCTTCTCCCGGCTTCAACAGAGTTGCAAATTTGCAAGTTTTGACCACAAGAAATTGCAAAGAATTGTGGACGCAGCCCAGACCATCACACAAAACCAACCTCCCTTCCATTGACTCCATCTACACATCACGCTGCCTCGGCAAGGCCGCCAGCACAATCAAGGAGGAGTCACACCCCGGCCACTCCCTCTTCTCCCCTCTCCCACCGGGTAAAAGGCACAGAAGTATGAAAACGCACACCTCCAGATTCAGGGACAGTTTCTTCCCAGCTGTTATCAGGCAACTGAACCATCCTACCACAACTAGCGGGCAGTCCTGAACTACCATCTACCAACTTGGTGACCCTCAGACGATCCTTGTTCGAACTTTGCTGGCATTAGCTTGCACTAAATGTTATTCCCTTGTCACGTGTTTATGCACTGTAATGGCTGGATTGTAATCATGCCTTACCTTTTTGATGACTGGATAGCACGCAACAATAACCCGTTCACTGTACCTCGGTACATGTGACAATAAGCTAAGCTCAAACACAAACTCAAATTTCTGACCACTTCTAAGTGAAAGAAAAACTGCAGACTACATTTGACTCTTCAACAGAACTGTGCGGGGATCGCTGGTCGGCACGGACTCGGTGGGCCGAAGGGCCTGTTTCCGCGCTGTATCTCTAAACTAAACTAGACTAAAAAACTAAACTTGTATGGGAAGGAACTGCAGGCGCTGGTGTACACCGAAGACAGACACAAAATGCTGGAGTAACCCAGCGGGACAGGCAGCAACTCCGGAGAGAAGGAATGGGTGACGTTTCGGTTTCGAGACCATTCTTCATTCTAAACAACGATTATTGAAACTCTTTGATGATTTTAGCATTGAACTCGGTGTGGTTTGATTTTGCTGAGCAAGCATGAGGAGGCAGGAATGGCTCAACTAAGTATCGTTTTCTCACGATGCTCGGTGGTGCAGCGGTAGAGTTGCTGCCTTACAGCGAATGCAGCGCCGGAGACCCAGGTTCGATCCTGACTACGGGCGCCGTCTGTACGGAGTTTGTACGTTCTTCCCGTGACCTGCGTGGGTTTTCTCCGAGATCTTTGGTTTCCTCCCACACTCCAAAGACGTGCAGCTATGTGGGTTAATTGGCTGGGCAAATGTAAAAATTGTCCCTAGTGGGTGTGGGATAGTGTTAATGTGCGGGGATCGCTGGGCGGCGCGGACCCGGTGGGCCGAAGGGCCTGTTTCTGCGCTGTATCTCTAAATCTAACAAATCACCTTTGCCTTCCGAGCTCATTTGCAGCCAGCTCCCAAGTCCATCCAACATCGGGCTCCTGCCTTGCTGAAGAATTGCTGGGGTTTACAAATGTTCCTGGAGCAACTCCAGCTCACCAGAGTACGCCAGTGTGGAAGATAAAACATTTCACTTGCAAAGATAATCGCGAGGTGAGCAGAGCGAAGTGTGAGCCCACAAGGGGAACAGAAATCAAATGGAAAATATGCCCGTAATCAAGTTTTATACGCCCATGAGAATGTTTTCCAAAATATTTTTTAAAAAGCTGTGTTGTGTTCTGTAGCTGATATCTAATAAATGAACGCCAGCTGCCCCTGTTCACTTGGCTGGTTTTATACAACACTTACACTGATGTAGACCAACACAGGTTCAATGGTATTTACCGAGAACTGAATATATTTAGACTTTAAAGATACAGCGTGGAAACAGGCCCTTCGGCCCACTGAGTCCATGCTGAGCAGCAACCACCTCGTACACTAGAACTATCCTACACATTAGAGACAATTTACCAAAGCTAATTAACCTACAAACCTATGCGTCTTTGGAGTGCGGGAGGAAACCAAGTTTTTAGCAACCGGAGAAAACCCACGCTGTCACGGGGAGAACGTACAAATTCCGTACAGACAGCACCCGTAGTCGGGATCGAACCCAGGTCTCAGGTGCTGTGAGGCAGCAGCTCTACCGCTGTGCCACCGTGTGTGGACTGGGTGGGCCAAAGGGTCTGTCTCAATGTTGTGTCTATCAATCAGTCGAGAGATTTCAAGATTTCAAGATCAATTTATTGTCGGCACGGTGGCGCAGCGGTAGAGTTGCTGCTTTACAGCGAATGCAGCGCCGGAGACTCAGGTTCGATCCTGACTACGGGTGCTGCACTGTAAGGTGTTTGTACGTTGTCCCCGTGACCTGCGTGGGTTTTCTCCGAGATCTTCGGTTTCCTCCCACACTCCAAAGACGTACAGGTATGTAGGTTAATTGGCTGGGTAAATGTAAAAATTGTCCCTAGTGGGTATAGGATAGTGTTAATGTACGGGGATCACTGGACGGCACGGACTTGGAGGGCCAAAAAGGCCTGTTTCCGGCTGTATATATATGATATGATATGATACCAATTAAGGTACAGTGACATTTGAGTTACCAAATGGGACTAGCTTAGATGAGACAACTAGATTGGCATGGACAAGTTGTGCCAATGGCTCTCTTCTTTCCATGCAGAATGCTTCTATGATTTAAACTCCTCCAAAGATACCTCTAGTTTGTGACCATAATTGACTTTGGACTTGTAGGGTGGGGGTGGGTAGTTGTCAGCTTGCTTTGAAATGGTATCTAATTTTAATAAGCCTTAAAAGTAGGCCAAACGTAAAACTTTTATTGAAGTCAATGTTCAAAGCATTTGGATGGGATCACGATATCTGGATAGCCAAAAGTCTCCAATGTCATACACGAGGCAACTTGGTTGCTTCTGCATGGAATTGATGTTTCAAAACACACACACACACACACACACACACACACACACACACACACACACACACACACACTGGTTCAGTCTCCAGTTTGGCTATAAATCTGGCAAAATAAACAGCGGTGGAGAGGAGCCTGAGATGAGGGTGCAGATATCTTTTTCATGTGAAGTGTTTTTCTTTTTAAAAAAAAGAAAGGTCTGCAGAAAGAGCCACCGATAAATTGCAATCTAGATACATAAAACTGACATCGATATCACATTTTATCAGTGTTCTTTTCCTCCAGAACCCGGCATTTTGAAGACAAATGGAAAGAGCTGCAGAAATCTATCTGGCATGTCGCCTCTCTAATGAATAACCCCACTTTGGTCGTGCAATGTAAGCAAAAGTTCTCTCCTGCAGCTTTAGTTTGTCATGAATCTATGAGACAGCTGACATGATATCAGGGAAACAACAACACACTAACAGCTGTACAACTTCCATTCTGTTGCTTTGTATTGATTTTCACTTAATAACTGGCAAAAAACTAAATGTGAGCCTTGAGTACCTAATAAATCCCGGCTGGTGCCTTTTATTGGGGAGGATTTAACAAAACCAATTGACAGCTATGGGATTTTCTTTCGAGGCAGGATAGTAAACAGCACAAACAAGAAATCCACTTTGCAGTTTTCTGTTTATGTATATTGTGGGGACGGGGGGAGAAATCTGACCTTGCGCAGATAAATTCAAGTGTTAAAGGACCAGGAAAATATATAAGGTTGGTGTAGATAGATACGGAATGCTGGAGTAACCCAGCAGGTCAGGCAGCATCTCTGGAGAGAAGGAATGGGCGACGTTTCGGGTCGACACCCTTCTTCAGACTGATGTCGAGACGAGAGTTATGGATGGTGATGTAGAGAGATATAGAACAGATGAATGAAAGCTATGCAAAAATTACTCATTCATTTGTTCTATATTCACTTGTTCTAAAGCTACGCCCTTTAGCTTTTGCCATTTCAACCTTGGGGGAGATAAAGCTTCTGACTGTCTATCTCAGCCATGCTTCAGATGGATCTAACATACAGATCTTTAGCCATTCAGCATTGTATTGCACAAACGTGAGTGTTATTGAGCGAGATTAAATCATTCATGCTCTCAGATGGGCACTTTGGCGGCACGGTGGCGCAGTGGTAGAGTTGCTGCCTTACATCGCCTGCAGCACCAGAGTCCCGGGTTCGATCCCGACCACGGGTGCCGTCTGTACGGAGTTTGTACGTTCTCCCCGTGACCGCGTGGGTTTACTCCGAGATCTTCGGTTTCCTCCCACACTCCAAAGACGTGCATGTTTGCAGGTTAATTGGCTTGGTGTATGTGTAAATTGTCCCTAGTGGGTGTAGGGTAAAGTTAATGTGCGGGGATCGCTGGTCGGTGCGGACTCGGTGGGTCGAAGGGCCTGTTTCCGTGCTGTATCTCTAAACTAAACCAAAACTAAATGGCACGATATGGTTGTCGATGTTTCTACAGGATACTGACAGTATCAAAAGAACACAGACTTCCTCAGTCCAAATGGACCATGAGATACCTCACACTCCAGAGGACAATCATCGATCCACCATCAGTATCATTAATACGATAAGATCAATATCATTAAGAGGACCAGAGGACATAGGTCCAAGGTGAAGGGAAAAGATTTAATAGGAATCTGAGGGGTAACTTTTTCACACAAAGGGTGGTGGGTGTATGGAACGAGCTGCCATGAGGAGGTAGTTGAGGCTGGGACTATCCCAGCATTTAAGAAACAGTGAGACAGGTACATGGATAGGGCAGGTTTGGAGGGGTATGGACCAAGCGCAGGCAGGTGGGACTAGTGTAGCTGGGACATGTTGGCTGGTGTGGGCAAGTTGGGCCGAAGGGCCTGTTTCCACACTGTATCACTCTATGACTCTGTGACTCTATTAATGGTGGAAAATCATGGGAAGATGCTGGTGCAAAGCTTGGGAGGTATCTTGTCCCAGACAATGGCTGGGAATATCTCCTTTCAATGGATCATTATAACTATGACTATAATTACTACTACTACTTAACAATGCAAATATCCGGCCAATTTCAACAGATGCAATTTCAACGACCATTTCATCCTGGAACGTTCCTTTAGTGAGAATCTTACCCATTGAGGATCCTTGAGAGTGTGCAAGGGGCAATGTAATTTAGGCTTTAGCTTCAGTTTTAGTTTTAGAGATGCAGCGTGGAAACAGGCCCTTCGGCCCACCTAGTCTGCTTTCTAAAGGTACATCCTTTAATTCTGAGGCTGTGCCCTCTGATCCTAGACTTTCACACTAGTGAAAACATCCTCTCCACATCCACATCTAAACAGGCCTTTTGTCAGGGTGGCAGGCTGTACGGGAACATCGTGATATCTGCGTTTAATTGCAACTTTGGGGTCACCAGTAGACCGTGTCCAATTTTTACTTTAATAATAGTGGGTGCCAATGGTTATTTTTACCTTAAACTCCAGGCCATTAAGTTTTCCACAGACTGTGGAAAGGCCACAGATCCTTCACTGCTGCTTGGCAACCAACCCCTCCAGAGACTCGAACAATGTGAAATACCCTCATGTTTACATCTAAACTCTCCATCCAGCACAATATTGAATTCTACTTGATAGGACTATTTCGAATGAAGTCAAAGAGGTTTTCTTTAATCATCACTGCCTATAGCAGTTTCAATAAAAAGTGCAACTTATGGAAAAAGCCAAACCATCTCATTGGATGACCCAGTGCTGTACCCGGTACAAGTTTCACTGGAGGTTGTTTGTATTTTGACCAAAACCTTTCATTTTAAATGTTGCTGACATCGCCAAATATATCTTCACTGTCACAGATCTCTCACGCTCCTTGATTAGTGCGGGTGTCAGGGGTGATGGGGAGAAGGCAGAGAGAGGGAGAGAGAGAGGAGGGAGAGAGACGAGGGGGAGAGAGAGGAGGGAAAGAGGGGGACAGAGCGAGGGGAAAGGGGAGAGAGAGGATGGGAGAGAGAGAGGGGAGAGGGAGAGGGGGAGAGAGAGGAGGGAGAGAGTTGTCTGTTTACGAGAATGATCCCAGGAATGAGTGGGTTAACGTACGATGAGCGTTTGTCGGCACTGGGCCTGTACTCACTGGGGTTGAGAAGGATGAGGGGGGAACCTGATTGAAACTTACCGAATAGTGAAAGGCCTGGTTAGAGTGGATGCAGAGAGGATGTTTCCCGCTAGTGGGAGAGTGTAGGACCAGAGGTCACAGCCTCAGAAGAATAGGATGTTCCTTTAGGAAGGAGATGAGGAGGAATTTCTTTAGTCAGAGGGTGGTGAATCTGTGGAATTCATTGCCACAGAAAGCTGTGGAGGCCAAGTCAATGCATATTTTTAAGGCAGAGATAGATAGATTCTTAATTAGTACGGGTGTCAGGGGTTATGGGGAGAAGTCAGGAGAATGGGGTTGAGAGGGGAAGATAGATCAGCCATTATTGAATGACTTGTTGGGCCGAATGGCCTAATTCTGCTGCTATCACTTATGAACATTGTGCTTTGTTCAAGATTATCTTGTGCAGTCCCTTATGCCTCTAATTCTTACATTAACCACATTCAAGCCTAAATGGGAGGGCTATTTCTCATTAACAATAACTGCATAACACAGTTAGGGTTGCCAACTGTCCCGTATTAGCCGGGACATCCCTTAATTTGGGCTAAATTGGTTTGTCCCATACGGGACCGCCCTTGTCCCGTGTTAGTAGGGTTGCCAACTTCCTCACTCCCAATTAAGGGGACAAAGGGTGATGTCAGCACCCTGCGCCCCACGTGACCTCACCCAGCCAGCGGCCACGTGACCTCACCCAGCCAGCGGCCGCCATTGGTGGAGCGGGAGCACGTGGCCGCTGGCTGGGTGAGGTCACGTGGGGAGTGGGGCGGTGACGTCACCTTGTCCCGTATTTGGGAGTGAGGAAGTTGGCAACCCCTAAACTCAGTAGAAAGACATATACTCCACCTATGGCATTTTGTCAGAACTAACATAACCTCTATATCCTTCCTTTGTCCCGCCCCCCCTGACATCAGTCGCCCATTTCTTCTCTCCTGAGATGCTGCCTGACCTGCTGAGTTACTCCAGCATTTTGTGAAATAAATACCTTCGATTTGTACCAGCATCTGCAGTTATTTTCTTACACTAACCATTCCCCTGATCATTCTATCGCTGGTAGCTTTATCATGCCCTGTTTTTTGTTTAAACATAAATGCTGGGCCCATCATGTACATTTATTTCACTGGCTGGTCAATAAAAGTCCTGGGAAGAAAAAAAAAATGATTATGATTGATGATTTACTGAACAGTACTTTTTGTAATTATTGCATTGTTGCAAAGGAGACCAATACATTATTAACATGATGCATGGCCATTTATGGCAATGGAAAAATAGCCCAATTAATAATTGCTGGTTTTACAGCAGACCAGAGAAGAATACCAATACAAAAAAAAATTAAGTTTTAAATCAACACTTCATCACCCTCGTGAAATAAGTTCAATCCGCTTAACGTGGTGTTGCAGAGGATGTTGAAAGAGATATTATTACAGCTGAAGACCGAGACAAAATGCTGGAGCAACTCAACGGGTCAGGCGGCATCTCTGGAGAGAAGGAATGGGTGACGTTTCGGGTCGAGACCCTTCTTCAGGCGGCAGACTGCAGTACAGCCGGTAACTCATTTCTCTGAGCATAAATATATATTGTTTCCTTTGTCTGGCTCCACGCAAAACAAAACAAAAATCAATATGGGCAGTTCACGAAACAATTAGCTTGTTGCCAGTCACGTAAAGTGTGTCAATTGATGTGGGGGGGTGGGGGGGGGGTCATTCGATAAAGTCACCTGGAGAAACTTGAGTGGAGGCGAGTGTGCAGACTGAGGTCAGTGAAAGACACAGTCACAGACTCAGGGAGGGCAAGGGGGGTGGGGGGAGAAAATACCAGGAGGCATCGAGGAGAGAAGAGAGAAATAAAAGACAGACAGACGGCACAAAAGAGGAACATAAGGATTAAGAGAAAAATCAATAGAGATGAAGAAATGGGTGCTGTTACCACAGTAACAAACTTGAGGCATCATCGCGAGGAAGAAGAATTATGAGTTCTGTGTACATTGTTTTATCTCCGACAAGTCCCCTGATGAATGTTACTGACAGTTTTTTATCTCACTAACTTCCAGAGGCAGATTCGCAGCATGTTCTGCAGGGAATCAGAGTGCATTGCGGTGTAAACGGCTTCTGTATGCTTGACAATGTCCTAGATTGTCAACTTGATTAATCTGTGTCGAAGCTGATTGTAAATGGATATATTTACCACGTTTCAACAGCCACTCAAGACCCTTGTAAAAATATTCTCTCCCTGACCTATAATAGTTGTGACCCGGCGATTTGACCTTTAATCCGCAATCCTTGTATAATTCAGAATCTAATTTTTGTCACAGTGCACTGGTGCACCTCGGTGTCGATTGCACCTTTAAATATTAAGGTCGATTACGGTCTCTGTGTGGGGACTGGAGAGAGGGCTGGATCAGTGTGATCTGCCCGCAATACGGGGGAAACACCGGTTATTCTGGAATAGCCTCAGTCACAGCATGTCGAGAACTATACGCTCTACCAAATGGTATCATCAACTTCAAGTATAAATCTTTGTGTCGAGTTCAAACTAATGAGGCACCATGGTGTCGTGACTACAAATTACCCATTTTCTCCTCTTGAGATTTGCATTCTGTGTGTTGGGTGACAATGTTCTTCCTCACAGACTTTTTTACCTTCTCTTTATCCCCCCCTTTTTTTAAAGACTAATTTAGTTTAGTTCAGAGATACGCCGCGGAAACAGGCCCTTCGGCCCACCAAGTCTTTAGAGAAATTAGAAGATTGAGGAGGGATCTTATAGAAACTTACAAAATTCTTAAGGGGTTGGACAGGCTAGATGCAGGAAGATTGTTCCCGATGTTGGGGAAGTCCAGAATAAAGGGTCACAGTTTAAGGATAAGGGGGAAGTCTTTTAGGACCGAGATGAAAAAGTTTTTTTTCACACAGAGAGTGGTGAATCTGTGGAATTCTCTGCCACAGAAGGTAGTTGAGGCCAGTTCATTGGCTATATTTAAGAGGGAGTTAGATGTGGCCCTTGTGGCTAAAGGGATCAGGGGGTATGGAGAGAAGGCAGGTACGGGATACTGAGTTGGATGATCAGCCATGATCATATTGAATGGCGGTGCAGGCTCGAAGGGCCGAATGGCCTACTCCTGCACCTATTTTCTATGTTTCTATGAGTCCCTGCCGACCAGCGATCCCCATGCAGACTAACACTATCCCGCACGCACTCGGGACAACTTAGTGTGGGAGAAAACCGGAGCGCCCGGAGAAAACCCACACAGGTCACGGGGAGAACGTGCAAACTCCGTACAGACAACCACAAGTCAGGACTGAACCCAGGTCTCTGGCGCTGCGAGGCAGCAACTCTACCACTGCAACACCATGCTGCCCATTTTCCTAGGTCAAACTTTGGTGTTACTTTTTTATATTTACCCTTTTTATTTAATAAGAACAAAAATAATTCTAACCTATCCCAGTGAGAATTTAAAGCTCTAATTCACTATGGTAGTGGTGCATATTGTGGAATTGATTTCTCTCCCCCTCCCCTACAAAATATTCAAAGGATTTTGCGAAACAGATCCTAAAGTTGGACAAAGGTCTCTGAGTAATAATGCAGTGGAGGTTTGCGCACAGAATCATGCATTTGGATGGGATCTGAATTGTGATGAAAAAAGAACTGCAGATGTTGACTTACACCAAAGATAGACCCCAAAGTGCTGGAGTAACTCAGCGGGTCAGGCAGCATCTCCGGAGAGAAGGAATGGGTGACGTTTTGTAGCTTAATTGGCTTGGTGAATGTAAAAATTGTCCCTAGTGGGTGTAGGATAGTGTCAATGTGCGGGGATCGCTGGTCGGCGCGGACCCGGTGGGCCGAAAGGGCCTGTTTCCGCGATGTATCTCTAAAACTATTAAAAAACTAAATCTAAAGTCTACTCCGCCATTCAGTCATCAGTGGTAACATGGCGTTGAAACTACCGGAACAGTAGTGGAGTTTAAACCCCATCAAATTAGCTGTGGATTTTAAATGAAGTCAATAATCTGTAACTTGGAATAACAGCAGCAGCTAGACCAAGTGACAACGATGACAGAAAATATTGGATTGTTGTAAGAAATATCCATCTGGAACACGAAAGTTGGGTTCCTGTCAACAGCTGCTTGCCAAGCTCCGAGCTGCTGCTTCAGAACTGCTTTGAGCAAATGAGTTAGATCTTAAAGGAACTCTATCCTTGGCACCTAGAGAACAGAGGTTTGAAAAACCCACACCTCCAGATCCATATACCTATGACTTTTAAATGCTGTTATAAAACTTGCTTCAACTACCTCCTCCGGCAGCTCGTTCCAAATACCCACCACCCTCTGAATAAAATAGTTACCCCTCAAGCTTCTATTAAATCTTTCCCCTCTCACCTTAAAAGCATGCACTCTAGTTCTTAATTCCTCTACCTTGGGTAAAACACTCTGTGCATCTACTCTATTTATTCCCCTCGTGATTTTATCCCCCTCCATATGCCTTCTGTGCTCCAAGGACTAAGTGCTAGCCTGCTCAACCTCTTCCAAAAGCTCAGGCCCTCGGGTCCCGGTAAATCTTCCAAGTCCTCCATCATAAGTTCTCCTAAACCTTCTCCTTGCACTCTCATCCCAGCTTAAGGGGCGATGTCTCATCATTAGATCCCCTTTTTTTAATAGGGTTGCCAACTGTCCCGTATTAGCCGGGACATCCCGTATTTTGGGCTAAATTGGTTTGTCCCGTACGGGATCGCCCTTGTCCCGTATTAGGCCCGGGGGCCACTGTAGGCCCTGACAGTGTAGGCCCGGACAGTGTAGGCCCGGGGGCTGCTGTAGGCCCGAACAGTGTAGGCTAACGGAGTGTGTTCGGGGAGCGGGGCTGAGTGCGTTCGCCGAACGGAGGTTGCATGGCAACCTGCCTCCCGGCACGGGCAGTCACCATTGGTGGAGCGGGAGCAGGTGACTGCTGGCTGGGTGAGGTCACGTGAGGCGCGGGGCGGTGACGTCACCCTTTGTCCCTTATTTGAGAGAGTGAGGAAGTTGGCAACCATGCTTTTTTAATGACCTTTTTTAAAAATTTGCAAAGATCATAAAGTCACACCCTAAAGATCGAGAGGTGGAGACAGTGTACAATGCTCGAGGCCTGTGATGTTATCATTAGCTATGCAAAGGTGAATTGCAGAGACAAGTACCTGCCCGGTCTCACCGATCATCAGTGTAATTTACCTCCCGTAACACTTACTTTACCTGTGATTTGTGCATTAAAATTGCACCCATAGGTTGCAATTGCTATTATTGTTGATGCTTCGTGATTTAGGAAATCAAACATGTTGGCAGCTGATTAATATATACTCCCACACTAATAAAATAAAATCACCTTGTTTCACAGTACTGTTAACATCTCTGGCAAAAAAAAAATCATCGCAGTTTCCTCCCCTCTTCCAACTAATTGGCCTGCCGCTTAGAGGGTTTTTAAAGTGATTTAAAATGTAGTTGAACAGCAATAATGGACCACATGTGTACAGTTCTTTGGAATTACACTTGGGCTGGTTGATTGAAGGCACAAATTTATTCCGTGTGCCCTTAACGTGGCAACATAGTGTGTATACTGGTCTTTGTGTAGGAAGGAACTGCAGATGCTGGTTTAAACCGAAGATAGACACAAAATAATGCCGGAGTAACTCAGCGGGACAGGCAGCATCTCTGGAGAAAAGGAATGGGAGACCCTTCTTCACCCGAAACATCACCCATTCCTTCTCTCCAGAGATGCTGCCTGGCCCACTGAGTTATTCCAGCATTTCGTGCCTAGCGGCCTTCCACGAGTGAAGTCTTTGAAGTAGTTTCTCACTTTGAATAATAATTAGCTGTAGCCCATTTAGCTTAGTTTATAGATACAGCGTGGAAACAAGCCCTTCAGCACACCGAGTCCGCGCCGACCAGCGATCCCCGTACACGAGAACTACCCTACACATTAGGGACAATTTACAATTTTTGACCAGTCAATTAACCTACAAACCTCTACATCTTTGGAGTGCGGGAGGAAACCGCAGCACAGAGAAAACCCACGCGGTCACTAGGAGAATGTACAGACAGCATCCGCAGTCAGGATGGAACCTGGGTCCCTAGCGCTGTGAGGCAGCAACTCTACCGCTGCGCCACCATGTAGCCTTTGAAGTGGTTTCTCACTTTGAATGATAATTTGCCCGTTGCTACTGTTTCAAGGTTATGTTTTTTTTCTCTTGAGCTAAACACAAAGTGCGAGGATCCAGAGGAGATCTACAGATTCACACTCGCCAGACCCTGCACATCCTAGAAGGGTCTCGACCCGAAACGTCACCCATTCCTTTTCTCTCCTGAGATGTTGCCTGACCCGCTAAGTTACTCCAGCATTTTGTGATACCTTCGATTTGAACCAGCATCTGCAGTTATTTTCCTACATATCCTACGTCAGATATGGTGCCCAAAACTGCTCACAATACTCCAAATGTGGGGTCTGACCAGTGCCTTATAAATAATAATAATAATAATATATTCCTTTATTCGTCCCACACCGGGGAAATTTACAGTGTTACAGCAGCAAAGTGGATAGCAAGAGATCGTTCATTATAAATAAAAGTAAAGTCAAGGATAAATTGTATTCCTTAACTGTTACTGTTGACTCGTCTGCTGGGAGCAGTGCTGGTTGTGCAGTCTCACAGCAGCGGGAAGGAAGGACCTCCTATGTCTCTCCTTCACGCACTTGGGGTGAAGGAGTCTGTCACTGAAGGAGCTACTCAGTGCAGTGAGTGTCCTGCATGAGGTGGGAGTCGTTGTCCAGCAGCGATGTTAGCTTTGCCATCACCCTCCTCTCTCCCACCGCCTGCACTGAGCCTCAGCTTTATAAGTCCAGAGTCATTTAAATCATTCTGGAATGGAACAAATGCATTGAAATGAAACCGTTGGAGAAGTGAGTAGAAATGGAGTCAAGAAAACACAAATTAATTGCAACATTTCGTCAGTCAGAATTCAGTCTATCAAAATGCATTTTGCATCCATGTATCTTACTAAACAGGCCACAAATTGACAATCGTATCATGAAGGGATGTGTATTGACCATAATTTGTATTAAGTGACATTTAAGCAGTTCGTAAAGAAATAACGATTGTACACCACGTGGTTTAATTTGGCTGATTAGGCGATAATCACACGATGGCCAAGCAAGACTCCAAATCTCGAAACCTCCTGTTGTGTAACCTCACGTAATCTAACGTTACATTCAGCAAGTGAGATTATTTATTCATCAGCATTTATTGCACTGAACATAATACCGGCAGTTGTAACTTGATGGCTGTTTTGTTATTAGAATGGGTATGAAGCATAAAACATAGAAAAGTACAGCACGGTGGCCCAGCGGTAGAGTTGCTGCCTTACAATGCTTGCAGCGCCAGAGACCCGGGTTCGATCCTGACTACGGGTGCTGTCTGTATGGAGTTTGTACGTTCTCCCCGTGACCTGAGTGGATTCAGTTCCCTCCCACACTCCAAAGACGTACAGGTTTGTGGGTTAATTGGCTTGGCATAAATGTAAATTGTCCCTTGTGTGTGTAGGATAGTGTTAATGTGTGGGGATCGTTGGTCGGCACAGACTCGGTGGGCCGAAGGGCCTGTATCTCTAAACGAAACTGAAAAAAAAATCGGGCTGTTCGACCCACAATCATTGTCGAAAATAATGTCAAGATAAACTAATCCCCTCTGCCTGCACATGATCCACATCTCTCCATTCTCTGCATATCCATGTGACAGTTTAAAACCTCTCAAATGCCACTTTCATTGGAGCTAGATCAGCCATGATTGGATGGCGGAGTGGACTTGATGGGCTGAATGGCCTAATTCTGCTCCTATCACTTATCAACAGGTGATAAACTAAACTAAATTAAACTAAACTAATAAATGAGTACATTTGGTCACGCAGAAGAGATAATCTACAAACCACAGACCACAGTGTTTACAGCCATGGGAAATTAGTATATTACCATTAGTGTAATCAAAAAAGATTGCTTACAAAACGCATGAATGAAAGTCACATCATTCCTTATTCCTTTCCTCCAAACTGCTAAATTATTTAGATATCTCGGTAAAACACCAAATCATTTGGAAATATAACAACATTTAAGACATTTGGACAGATACAGGGATAGGAAGGGTTTAGAGGGATACTAGCCCGAGTGGACCCATTGGGTCCAAGCCTCTACCGATGCCATTCCGCTATCTTCCGGCCCCGCCTCTTCCGCTTCCCTCCCCTGCACCTCATTGGCTCCCACTCCCATCACTCGGGCGGGTCCCGACCCCCGGCGGCCATCTTGGGCACCCCCCCCACCTCATTGGCTGCCACTCCCATCACTCGGGTGGGTCCTGCCCCCCCCCGACGGCCATCTTGGACACCCCCCTCATTGGCTGCCACTCCTGTGGGTCCCGCCCCCGGTGTTCATCTTGGCCAAAGGAAGCCGAAATGGGATTTTTGTTAAGTTTTAAAAAGTGATATTTAAAGTTTAAAAAGTGAAAAGTTTAAAAAATATAACAACCATTTGAACCTCGGGACAATGGTGAGTAAGGTGGGCCTAAAATTGTTGAGTGATCGTGTACCGTTTTGTTTGTATTTCAGGAACAAACCCACAAATATACAAGATGAGAGTTTCAGTAATATATATAGACGGAACAAACGCAGGCAAGTGGGGCCGGTGTGGATGGGGTATCTTGGTCAGCATGGGCAAAGTTGGGCTGAAGGGCCTTTTTCCGTGGTGTATGACTCTATGTCACTTTCCCTCCACTATGTGCAGTAAAAGCCCAAATAATACAGCACTTGAAGCTCCTTGTAGTTGGGGGACTGTTTCAGCGGGCAATCTAAGACAAAGTGCTGACTGAAGCAGATAATAGATAAGAGTCCAGTGCTCTCAATGCTCTTGGCTCAGTAATGTGGTGTGGGTGGGGTACCATCACGGATACGGTTGTCAAACTGTGCATGGGCAAGCTCTCAGTGCATAACTCACTTCTGCAAGGCCAAAGTAAAATTAGAAATAAAACACTCAGATCAATCAACAGGGAGAAGCCAGGAGCGATTGCTGAAGGGCATGGGTGATTACATTAACAAGTTCATGACTTCACGGGCGCAGTTCAGGGGCGAGTGGAGGAAGGGGGAGGTAGTGGTGGAGCCACGTTTAAGGTCTTCGGTTTATTTCCCTGCTGAGGGTGGGCCACTTTGCGGGATCTCACGCGAGCTTGAGTGTGGGAGGAAACTGAAGGTCTCGGAGAAAACCCACGCAGGTCACGGGGAGAAGGTACAATCTCCGTACAGACAGCAGCGCCCGTAGTCAGGATCGAACCCGGGTCTCCGGCGCTGCAAGTGCTGTAAGGCAGCAACTCTACCGCTGCGCCACCGTGACTGCCCCATAACCAAACCTAAACACACTACTCCAAACGTGTCCTCACCAGCAGTGTTGCACAACAGTTCAGGGCAGCTCAGCGGTAGAGTTGCTGCCTGACAGCACCAGAGACCCGGGTTCAATCCTGACTACGGGTGCTGTCTGTACGGAGTTTGCACGTTCTCCCCGTGGGTTTGCTCCAGGATCTCCGGTTTCCTCCCAGATTCCAAACAAGTGCAGGTTTGTAGGCTAATTGGCATCTGTAAATTGTCCCCGAGAGTGTGGGACAGAACTAATGTCCGGGGTGATCGTTGGTCTTCGCGGACTCAGTGGGCCGAAGGGTATGTGTCTCTAAACTAAACAATAAACAATCGTCTCGCAGTCTAATTTCTTGTGAACTTCTTCTTTTCAACAAGAGGGCGTATCAATATCAAGATGTTGAGATTAGGGAGCGATGTCTTTGAGAATCCTGCTGTAGATAAAAATGACATGGACTGCAAAACCATGTTTCTACAATGCCTGGGATCAGGCAGAGAGACCTAGTACTCATCTCCAGAAGGCCACAGTTGTTAGCCCCAGGAGAGTTGACCTTGAATTGAAACCAAACTTGCTCAGCAGTTTACAGTACTTCCATGTTGCTTAATCACGTGCCACAGGGCAACCTCCGTGTCAGCTAACATTACCTAGACTGAATTGTACAGAATCTGGACTCCGTCGTTTCATGGATCCCAGACAAGGACTCTTTGCTTGTGCTCCGGACTTTGCTGGTCATTGCAATTCTTGCTGCCTTGCCATCGACCTTGCCTCGAACGTGCGATAATTGATCACCAATCCCGGGCATCTGCTTCCGATACTAAACATGTCTCATCTGCAGCACAGTTGACAATTCATCCACATCCACCATGGTCTTTTAGTTTTGGGAGATACAGCGTGGAAACAGGCCCTTCGGCCCACCGAGTCCGCACCGGTCAGCGATCCCCGCACATTAACACCATCCTGCACACACTTGGGACAATTTACATTGATACCAAACCAATTAACCCACATACCTGTACGTCTTTGCAGTGCGGGAGGAAACCGGAGATCTCAGAGAAAACCCACGCAGGTCACGGGGAGAACGTGCAAACTCCGCACAGACAGCACCCGTAGTCAGGATCGAACCCGGGTCTCTGGTGCAGTAAGCTGGAGTAACTCAACGGGTCAGGCAGCATCCCTGGAGAACATGGATGGGTGACGTTTTGGGTCTGGGCCGGTCAACACATTGATTCAGTTATTCATTGAATAATTAAGATCTTCATTATTTCCATAATCTTTTTCAGATTATTGACATAGCAAACCACTTTTTTAATGGTTATTTTTCCTTCATTGATTGATTGAGATGCAGAGAGACCAGAAACAGGCCCTTCTGCCCATCAAATCCGAGCCAACCATCGATCACCCGTTCACACTAGTTCTACGTTATCCCACTTTCTCATCCGCTCCCTACACACTCGGGGCTAACTTTGCAGAGGGCCAATTAACCTGCAAACCCGCAGGTCATTGGAAACCGGAGCACCCGGAGGAAACCCACGCAGCCACATGGAGAACGTGCAAACTCCACATACACAGCAGCCGAGGTCAGGATCGAACTCGGGTCTCTGGCTCTGTGAGGCAGTGGCGCTACCAGCTAAAATGCCTTCCGATGCTTCCATTAACAATTTATTGGAGCACAACGTTCTATTTAGCATTGAAGAACCTATCATTCATAAAGACATAGAAACACAGACACATAGACAGTAGGTGCAGGAGTAGGCCATTCGGCCCTTCGAGCCAGCGCCACCATTCAATATGATCATGGCTGATCATCCAAAATCAGTACCCCGTTCCTGCTTTGTCCCTATATCCCTTGATTCCGTTAGCCGTAAGAGCTACATCTAACTCTGTCTTGAAAACATCCAGTGAATTGGCCTCCACTGCCTTCTGTGGCAGAGAATTCCACAGATTCAAAACTGTGTGGGTGAAAAAGTTTTTCCTCATCTCAGTCCTAAATGGCCGACCCCTTATTCATAAACTGTGTGACCCCTGGCTCTGGACTCCCCCAACATGGGGAACATTTTTCCTCCATCTAGCCTGTCCAATCCCTTAATAATGTTTATATGTTTCTATAAGATCCTCTCTCATCCTTCTAAATTCCATTGAATACAAGCCCACTCGACCCATTCTTTCATCATCTGTCAGAACTTCCTTCTGAGTTTCTTCCTGTATTTCCAGCTGCTTCAGCCTGTGCTGTGTGGGGGTGACGCATTGCTCCTGGGAATCAGTAATGGATTTCAAGCACTTTGTTCAGCTTCCAGCGAATGTCTTGTAACAAGACCCTGTGGGTGGCGTTAGGGTGGTTACATCCATGAGCCAGGATGTTGTCAGGACCTGAGAGCAGAGTGATGCCAGACCTGCAAAGCTGCCCTTTACCCATTCCTTCCATGCTCTGATGTAGCAGGTGGGTCAACGTCAGGGGAACGTACGCAGTTCATGGTAGGTCCCCTTATGGAATTGATCTCGTTGCCCAAGTCCATAACTTTTTTGAAGCTGGCAACGCAAGGAGATAGGTTAGGTAAGGATGGCATGTGGTTGCCTTCATTGGTCTGGGGGCAGTGAGCACAAGAGTCAAGCAGTCAGGATGGAACTTGACAAGGGTTTGTTTAGGCCACATTTAGGAGGTGTATGAAAGAACTGCAGATGCAGGTTTAAATCGAAGATAGACACAAAAATGCTGGAGGGCTTTCACGGTGGCGCAGCGGTACAGTTTCCGCATTACAGCGCTTGCAGCGATGGAGGCCCAGGTTCGATCCCGACTACGGGTGCTGTCCGTACGGAGTTTGCACGTTCTCCCCGTGACCCGCGTGGGTTTTCTCCGAGATCTTCGGGCGGCCGCCATTGGTGGAGCGGGAGCACGTGGCCGCTGGCTGGGTGAGGTCACGTGGGGCGCGGGACGGTGACGTCGCCCTTTGTCCCGTATTTGGGAGTGAGGAAGTTGGCAACCCCTAAGCCCTGTCCTGAGTTCCTCAGTTTAGTCAGGTGTTGTGATTTGATCGAGACTGCTGGTCAGGGAGTTGTTGATTTGATTAAATGGCATTACTCAGAGCAGTCACAGGCTCTGTTGGTTTTGTAGATAACAGGTGATAACATCACGCACAAAGAAACAGATATCTATACATAGTACGTTCCATTTCCTTCACGGAAAATGTGGAAGGAAAGTTGCGATTTTTAAATCTTCCACTAATTTTTTTTGGTTTATATCATGTCCCAGCTTAGACTTCAAGCTGAGATTTGGGCATGAAATCCTGCAAGGTGAAGTGGCAAAATAGAAAACAAATCCAGTGGAAGTCTAACGGAAAGGTAAAAGTTCCATCAGGGTCTAATAATCATTAAGTGGAACAGTAACTGGCATGGCTGGTTTGCGATGTGACTGAAACCACTCTCTTGTACA
>NC_135985.1:4683734-4756234 GCF_053455715.1 Rhinoraja longicauda
AAGCGCTCAGGGCAAGCGCTCAGTAGGAGGACAGAAGAAACGGTTTAAGGACTGCCTCAAAGTGTCCCTCAAAGACTTGGACATCAACCTCAGCACTTGGGAGTCTCTTGCTCTGGACCGTCCAACCTGGCGTAGCAAGCTCACCACAGGAGCCCGTGCAGCAGAGAACAGACGCACTGCAGAGGCCCAGAGGAAACGCACCGCGCGCAAGGCCCGGGCTACCTCCATGTCCACTGCAGCACCCATCCACTTGTGTCTTACGTGTGGGCGTGCCTCCCGGGCCTGGATTGGCCTCGCCAGTCTCTTCCAACTGAAAGTGAAGTCATGGTCATCTTCCAACCCGAAGGACGGACAACAACAACAGAGTGTGGGAGGAAATCGGAGAACCCGGAGAAAACCCACGCTGGTCAAGGGGAGAACATGCACGCTCCATGCAGGCAGCACCCGTGGTCAGGATCGAATCCAGGTCTCAGGGGATGTAAGACAGCAACTCTACCGCTGCTCCATCGTGCCGCCCCGTCAAAATGAGTAATTGAGGGGAATAAGGGGGTCAGGGGTGGATTATAACGTTGGCAATGAGAAGGAATGCCCCAGTGTAGAGACAATGGAACTGTGAGGCCAGACGGGACTGACCAAGTGCATGATCAGGGGAGAGGTTGCAAAGAGGTGGAGGTTCAGGGAGGGGAGAAACTCATTGACCTCAAAGCCTGTTACACTTTGTGTGTTACTCTTTCTGCATCCATGCCAGGGTAAGGCTCTCCATCATTTCACTTCCAACTGCACGGTGGCGCAGCGGTAGAGTTGCTGCCTTACGGCGCTTGCAGCGCCCGAGACCCGGGTTCGATCCCGACTGCGGGTGCTGTCCGTACGGAGTTTGTACGATAGACAATAGACAATAGACAATAGGTGCAGGAGTAGGCCATTCAGCCCTTCGAGCCAGCACCGCCATTCAATGCGATCATGGCTGATCACTCTCAATCAGTACCCCGTTCCTGCCTTCTCCCCATACCCCCTCACTCCGCTATCCTTAAGAGCTCTATCCAGCTCTCTCTTGAAAGCATCCAACGAACTGGCCTCCACTGCCTTCTGAGGCAGAGAATTCCACACCTTCACCACCCTCTGACTGAAAAAGTTCTTCCTCATCTCCGTTCTAAATGGCCTACCCCTTATTCTCAAACTGTGGCCCCTTGTTCTGGACTCCCCCAACATTGGGAACATGTTATCTGCCTCTAATGTGTCCAATCCCCTAATTATCTTATATGTTTCAATAAGATCCCCCCTCATCCTTCTAAATTCCAGTGTATACAAGCCCAATCGCTCCAGCCTTTCAACATACGACAGTCCCGCCATTCCGGGAATTAACCTAGTGAACCTACGCTGCACGCCCTCCATAGCAAGAATATCCTTCCTCAAATTTGGAGACCAAAACTGCACACAGTACTCCAGGTGCGGTCTCACCAGGGCCCGGTACAACTGTAGAAGGACCTCTTTGCTCCTATACTCAACTCCTCTTGTTACGAAGGCCAACATTCCATTGGCTTTCTTCACTGCCTGCTGAACCTGCATGCTTCCTTTCATTGACTGATGCACTAGGACACCCAGATCTCGTTGAACTCCCCCTCCTCCTAACTTGACACCATTCAGATAATAATCTGCCTTTCTATTCTTACTTCCAAAGTGAATAACCTCACACTTACCTACATTAAACTGCATCTGCCATGTATCCGCCCACTCACACAACCTGTCCAAGTCACTGATGGAGGACAACACATCTGTGGGCGGAGAAGCTGAGGGACAAGCGAAGACTGCGTGGGTTTCCTCCACACTCCAAAGACGTACAGGTCTGTAGGTCAATTGGCTGGTATTAGTGTAAATTGTAAATTGTCCCTAGTGTATGTAGAGTTGTGTTAGTGCGCGGGGATTGCTGGGCGGTGCAGACTCGGTGGGCCGAAGGGCCTGTTTCCGCGCTGTATCTCTAAACTAAACACAACGACTAAATTGAGTTGGAGATGGGGGATGAAATGATGGAGGACAACACATCTGTGGGCGGAGAAGCTGAGGGACAAGCGAAGACACCATGGCGTGCTACTATTTGGGTGGGCAATGTACTCAATCAATTTAACTCCCGAGAGAAGTATTCAAGCACAAGCTGCATTTCTACAAAAGGTGAAAGTTGGGAAATTTGTGCTTTTGTTCCAAAGCAATCAAACTTTGCAGAATAGAGAGGCTGCATGTTTAATCCAGAGCAGATGCCTTCTGCTGTGACACTGCGATCGTTCCAACAAGATTGTGCTCGATGATTCGAGAAAGCTGACCTTTTAAGCGTATGGTTTGAAGGTCAGGCAGCATCTCAGGAGAGAAGGAATGGGTGACGTTTCCGGTCGAGACCCTTCGTCAGAGTGAAACGTCACCCATTCCTTCTCTCCTGAGATGCTGCCTGACCTGCTGAGTTACTCCAGCGATTTGTGAATAAATACCTTTGATTTGTACCACCATCTGCAGTTATTTTCGTACAATGCGTATGGTTTGTGTTCATTCTACAGATAATAATTCCTTTCACGATTATACACAACCTATTTGGTAGTTTAAGCATGAATAACAAAAAAAAACCATAGTGTTTTTCATGGTTAAATGTGATGGTCCTAGAGATTTATTGATAGAAAGATACAGCTTGGAAAGGGGTCTTTCGGCCCACCGATGACCGTCGGTCACCTGATCATGCCAGCCCTGTGTCATCCCACATTCCCATCCACTGCCTGCACACTAGGAGACAATTTTACTGAGGCCAATTAACCTACAAACCTGCACGTCTTTGGGATGTGGCAGGAAAGCAGAGCACCCGGAGAAAACCCACACAGTCACAGGGAGGACAGGCAAACTCCACACAGGCAGCACCCGAGATCAGGATCGAACCGGGGTCTCCGGCGCTGTGAGGCTACCGAGCTAAACGCTGTGCCACAGTGCCATCCCAAAAAGATGAAAAGTCCAACAAAATTTAGAGTTAAATGGACAATGGGCTAGCCATTATTTTTGAGCCAGGGTCTTGGCTTTTGTTTCCCTTGACAACTTGAACGATTGCCTCCATTTTATTAGGTAGAGGAAGAAAAACTGCAGATGCTGGTTAAAATCGAAGGTGGACAGAAAATGCTGGAGTAACTCAGCGGGTCAGGCAGCATCTCTGGAGAGAAGGAATGGGTGACGTTTCGGGTTCATCAGACTCTGAAGAAGGGTCTCGACCCAAAACGTCACCCATTCCTTTTCTCCAGAGATGCTGCCTGACCCGCTGAGTTACTCCAGCATTTTGTGTCGACCGCATCCATTTTATTAACCTGTTATCTTTGTTTCGACTGACTCTGGGTAAACAACTTCTCAATCCACTTTCCCAGTTCTGGGATATCTTTACAGGCAACACTTCCACCAACTGGATATTTTGTTTTTGCGTGAGTATTATGGCGAGTCTATTGATCACCATCAAACCCAATTAAATACATGTATCCCAGTTCTCCCACTGTCTTCCTGTCTCCAACTTGACCCGCCCCCTCCCCTGACATCAGTCTGAAGAAGGGTCTCGACCCGAAACGTCACCCATTCCTTCTCTCCTGAGATGCTGCCTGACCCGCTGAGTTACTCCAGCATTTTGTGATACCTTACATTTATTACATCCATAAGTATGCAATAGACAATAGACAATAGACAATAGACAATAGACAATAGACAATAGGTGCAGGAGTAGGCCATTCAGCCCTTCGAGCCAGCACCGCCATTCAATGCGATCATGGCTGATCACTCTCAAT
The DNA here is from genome assembly GCF_053455715.1 of Rhinoraja longicauda. Lineage (NCBI taxonomy): Eukaryota > Metazoa > Chordata > Chondrichthyes > Rajiformes > Arhynchobatidae > Rhinoraja > Rhinoraja longicauda. The sequence goes on from NC_135985.1 coordinate 4,687,529, forward strand.
CAGTACCCCGTTCCTGCCTTCTCCCCATACCCCCTCACTCCGCTATCCTTAAGAGCTCTATCCAGCACGAGGTAATGCTTAATTAAATATTTAATATTTTCATGTTTTGTCATTCAATTTGAGCAAAATAATGACTAATTGGAACAACATGTTAGTGACAACAACCACATTGAAGGTAAGGCCAAAAAGCACATCAAAGCCTCTTCTTCCTCAAGAGACTCGGGAGGATCGGTATGTCCACATCTGACTGTTTCTTTCCCCTTGCTCAATGCAAACCATTCGTCACACCTCCGCATTTAACACATCACAAGAGACACAAAAAGCTGGAGTAACTCAGCGGGTCAGACGTCATCTCTGGAGAGAAGGAATAGGTGGCGTTTCGGGTCGAGGAACATGGTCTGAAGAAGGGTCTCGACCCAAAGAGTCACCTATTCCTTTTCTCCAGAGTTGCTGTCTGACCCGCTGAGTTACTCCAGCATTTGGTGTCTATCTTTGGTTTAAACCGAGCATCTGATGTTTTTCCCGAACACATCACAGTAACCTGCACTGGCACCCTGCCAACCTACTGGGGTTGGGACAGATGTAAGCTGCTTCCCTTTCTTGTGGCATCACTGTGGGCAACAGGGCAACTTAGCAGCCTGCTTGGGAGCAGTGGAGACCTCTAAACTGCCTGGTTTCTGAAGAAGGGTCTCGACCCGAAACGTCACCCATTCCTTCTCTCCCGAGATGCTGCCTGACCCGCTGAGTTACTCCAGCATTTTGTGTCCACCTTTGGTTTCTGAGCCATCCAGTCAAGAAACAACTGTGTAAATTGTGTTGTGCTGTGCACTGCAGAACTGTACTTGCATTGCTGGACTGATGTAACAATTGTGGAATTCTCTGCCTCAGAAGGCAGTGGAGGCCAATTCTCTCAATGCATTCAAGAGAGAGCTAGATAGAGCTCTTAAGGATAGCGGAGTCAGGGGGTATGGGGAGAATGCAGGAACGGGGTACTGATTGAGAATGATCAGCCATGATCACATTGAATGGTGGTGCTGGCTCGAAGGGCCGAATGGCCTCCTCCTGCACCTATTGTCTATTGTCTATAACGCCTTTTATTTAGTTCATTGCACAGGCTGATCCATAAACAGTGCAGGACCTTTCATTTGCTTTAGTTTAGAGGTACAGCACAAAAACAGGCCAATCGGCCCACCGAGACCACACCGAACAACGATCCCCTTACACTAACACTATCACACACACACACGCACTCGGGACAATTTACAATGACACCAAGCCAATTAGCCGACAAACCTGTACATCTTTGGAGTGTGGGAGGAAACCGGAGCACCCGGAGAAATCCCACGCAGGTCATGGGGAGAACGTACAAACTCCGTACAGACACCATCCCTAGTCATATATATTTAAAGTATATGTCAAGAAAATGTCAATTAGAATATATTCTTAAGGTAGGAAGGAACTGCAGATGCCGGTTTAAACTGAAGATGGACACAAAAAGCTGGAGTAACTCAGCGGGACAGGCAGCGTCTCTGGAGAGAAGGAATGGGTGACGTTTTGGGTCGAGATGTGAAGACTCTCCAGAGATGCTGCCTGTCCCGCTGAGTTTCTCCAGCATTTTGTGTCTACGCTCTTAAGGTAGATCTCTTTCCTTGCATGTTATGCTGTAAGCTTAAACCATCTCAATCAATTTGTAACGCAAGACATGTGCCCTATTTTTACAAGGCTGGGTTTCTGCGATCTTACAACTCACTTGCCTCCTTATCGCCAGATGGATCAGAAATAAATGTGCACTATGGCTATTGGTTGCACTGTGAAGAGTTTATAAGACCTTGCCTGTTGAACTCATTTAACCCTAGTAGTTAAAATAAACTTCCCAGAGATGACTTGCACTTATCCCCTGTGAAGTTCTCTTCACCCTGGGTTGTATGAACTCATCGTGTAAGGAACGTGAGCGTGATCAATACTTCTCTAGTCTGGACTGTAATTTACCTTGCTCTGTCTGACAGGGGATGTGCACACAGTAATGATAGGCTTTACTTGTAATCTTCTTATCATTTCAACCTGGAGTGTTTGCAGAAAGGAACTTTCTGTCATTGCCACTGAAAGCGGAGGGTTAAGGCAGAAAGAGAACAATTTCCTGCTGTATCTGAGCCAAAGTGCAGCCAGACAGAAGGCACAAGATGCTGGAGTAACTCAGCGGGTCAGGCAGCATCTCTGGAGAGAAGGAACGGGTGGCGTTTCGAGACCCGAAACGTCACCCATTCCTTCTCTCCAGGGTTGGCATAGAATGGACTGGAAAGTCATTCAGTATGAATGACTTTCTGCACGTAGAGAACTATGCATTTTATTTTAATAAAAAAACACGAATAGTTACGATCTGGTTATAGACAATAGACAATAGACAATAGGTGCAGGAGTAGGCCATTCGGCCCTTCGAGCCAGCACCGCCATTCAATGTGATCATGGCTGATCATTCTCAATCAGTACCCCGTTCCTGCCTTCTCCCCATACCCCCAGATTCACAGTATGAGGAACGAGTTGGATAGAGGAGGTGGTTGAGGCAGGGACTATTGCCACGTTTCAGAAACAATTAGACAGGTAGATGGGACGGGAATGGTTTGGAGGGATGTGGACCAAATGCGGGCAAATGGTACTATCAAGAGAGAGCTATATAGAGCTCTTAAGGATAGGGGAGTCAGGGGGTATGGGGAGTAAGCAGGAACGGGGTACTGATTGAGAATGATCAGCCATGATCACATTGAATGGCGGTGCTGGCTCGAAGGGCCGAATGGCCTACTCCTACACCTATTGTCCATTGTCTATTGTCTATCTTAAATGGGGCATCGTGGTCGGCATGGGCAAGTTGGGTCGAAGGGCCTGTTTCCAAGCTCTTTGATTCTATGTCTCTCAACCCTTAGATACCTTATACCAGATTTTTATCTTTGTTTTCATGTCTTCCCACAGCTTTTTTCGCCTTCATCCATTCCCACTAAGCTCTTAGATCACTCCATTCTTGATCAGCACGGGTGTCAGAGGATATGAGGAGAAGGCAGGAGAATGGGGTTAGGAGGGAGAGATAGATCAGCCGTGATTGAATGGTGGAGTTGACTTGATGGGCCGAGCAAGGCCTAATTCTACTCCTATTCCATATGACCTTATTCTGAAACTTACAGAATAATAAAAGGCGTAGATAGAGTGGATGTGGAGAGGATGTTTCCACTGGTGGGAGTGTCTAGGACCAGAGGTCACAGCCTCAGAATTAAAGGGCGCACTTTTAGAAAGGAGGTGAGGAGGAACTTCTTTAGTCAGAGGGTAGTTAATCTGTGGAACGCATTGCCACAGAGAGCTGTGGAGGCCAAGTCAGTGGACATTTTTAAGGCAGAGAAAGACAATTTCTTGATTAGAAAGGGTGTCAAGGGTTATGGGGAGAAGGAAGGAAAATGGGGTTAGGAGGCAGAGATCAGCCATGATTGAATGGCGGAGTAGTTGCGATGGGCCGAATGGCCTAATTCTACTATAACTTGTGAACTATGTGCTCTGTACACATAGGGCGGCACGGTGGCGCAGCGGTAGAGTTGCTGCCTTACAGCGAATGCAGCACCGGAGACTCAGGTTCGATCCTGACTACGGGCGCCGTCTGCACGGAGTTTGTACGTTCTCCCCGTGACCTGCGTGGGTTTTCTCCGACATCTTCGGTTTCCTCCCACACTCCAAAGACGTACAGGTATGTAGGTTAATTGACTGGGGAAATGTAAAAATTGTCCCTAGTGTGTGTAGGATAGTGTTAATGTGCGGGGATCGCTGGGTGGCACGGACTCGGTGGGCCGAAGGGCCTGTTTCCGCGTTGTATGACTAAATCTAAAAAATTCTACACGGTCTCTTGTGCAACATCTACTTATATCACTGTGTTTGCAGTCCCTTATCACCCAGTGATCAAGGTCATGACCATTTTGTCAATCTGACTGGGTGGGATTGGAACCAAGTGCATCATTTGAAAACAATCTTTATTTATCTCATGGTTTCACAATATATTTGAAAAATAATTTCTAGGTTAACCTCATATAGGTAGGGCAACATTTACACGTCATTATTGATATAATGGTAAGCAAATACATTTTTATTTGCCTTATTTTATCACTTCTCCTGCTATTTCGTGAATCCACTTCTTTCGCTGAAAGGTTCATATTCCAACAACTCTGGGTTTGGTCATTGTCGCGTGTTGGTCAGTTTATGTGGTGTCCACAATTCTCTGCAATCTCTTGCGGCCTTGGACGGAGCCGTTCCTCAAACCGTGCCGTGATGCGTCCGGATAAAATGCGTTCTGCGACTGCATCTGTTGGAGTTGGTGAGAGTTGTTGGGGGACATGCCGAAGAACCTCCTAAACCTTCTAAGGAAGTAAAAGTGACGGTGTGCTTTCTTGGCCATCGCTTCGACGTGGCTGGCCCCAGGACAAGTTGCTGGTGAGTTTTACTCTCAAGATTTTAATTTTAAGATATTTCATCGTAAGATCGTCATTTTTAACCGAGACTTTTCACTCAGCGAGTGAGAAGACTTCTCAATCTTACGTAACGTACCGTTTGACATTGTGCGTAAACTTTCGCAAGCATCAATCACGCTGGTTTTATAAATCAGACTTCCGCAGGAGTCTGACCACATCACATTGCCTTCCAAACAATAGTGCCCCCTTACTGTTCTGTATTGCATCCTTATCACCACATCCTACTTGTTCTTCCTTTTCTTGTGGCCTGCTTACTTTCCGTTGAGCCTTCCGACTGTGAGAAGTTGGTTTGAAGCACTTTAAGGTAAATACTTCCCATCAAGTTGCTTGGTGTAGTGAGTAAACGTACTTAGTATAAATGCAAGTGTTCGTTTCTGATTTATTTCTTTCTTTATTCGTGTCATCACACAGCTGTTTGCCAATGGCGAGCTGATTTTAGTGCCACGTCGTTGACCTCTGCAAGATCCTTCACAGTGCATGTGTCGTGCAGCACGTCACAGCTCAGGAGATGTTCCATAGTCTGGAGGCCCTCTCCGCACTCTCAGTCTGTCACTGTTCAGTGTATCCCCACTTCAGCAGTGTGTGGTTTTAGGGCACAGGTCCTTCTGCAGTTGTACAGGGCCCTAGTGAGACCGCACCTGGAGTACTGTGCACAGTCTTGGCCCCCACCACCCTCTGTGTGAAAAAAAAAACTTGCTCCTTTAGACTTTGCCCTTCTCACCTTAAAGCTATGACCTCTGGTCTTTGCTACCTCCACCCTGATGAAAAGGTTTTGACTGTCTACCGCATCTCATAATTTTAAATACTTCGATCGGCTCACCGCTCAACCTCTGATGTTCCAGAGGTAATAATCCAATTCCCGTTCACTCCAATCCCAGTTGAAGAGTACCTGAGAACTGCTAAATCCACCGTCTGCTTCGTGAGCCTCGGTAATTACTCAAATCTTGTAAGTGAAACATTAAGGGAAAATAAAATGGCCAACAAAAAAAACCCCATCTATCGTTGACGAGTTTCAAGTTGATTTTTGATAAGGAAAAAAGCAGTGGAATGGTACATACTTGACCTTTTTTCCAAAAGCTCGACTGTCTCATAAATTATACAAACCAAATTGTCCAAAATTTACATGGGCCCATGTGAATAAACCTGTCAGACGAAGCAACAAAATACAGAATCTCTTGACAATCAGAGACAAAATTAATCTTGTCTGGTACATTATGAAATACTCAGATGACATTTGCTGTCCCTGTCAGGCCTAATAAAGATATTTTTACATATATATGCTTATCCAACAATTCGAGAGTCAGGCGATTTTGAAATTATTTCTGATTTACAATGTCCCCTACACTGCATGTCACCTTTGCTGCCAATTATCTGGAAAGCAAATGCTAAGTGAGTGCTAGTCGGCAAAATTAATAAGAGGAACCTTTTCCGATAGGTATGACAGGCTGTAAAGGGATTAGGCTTCGTGACATTAAGGCTGCAACTAACCCAGAGTTCAAAACTCTGTAAACCAACCTGTCCATCACAAGCCATAAAGCATGCTGTTAGACATTTAATCATATTACTTCTCCCGAAACCATCAAAGCCAATTTAATCAAATTGTATCAGTGGCATCGGGATTATTGTTTCCTTGCCTATTAGGAAATAAAACCTGGCACTTATGATGTGCCTTCTCTCATCCTCTTGCCATCCGATCGATTTGCCCCCTTGCGTCGCCTCAACACGGGCATTTTAAAGGCGCTTAACTATTTCCGTGCTCCTCACCTGCGCTCAAAGCCTGTCAGTGAGTTATTAAAGTCGCAGCGCTAATTAGCCGGTCACTCGTAAAGCCGGCCTGTAAATAAACAACCCCCCCCCCGCACAGCGGAGTCTCCTGAGAGATTTCCTTTTTCATCGGCAGAGTTTGAAGGGGTTAAATGGAGACAACCGGGACCGCAGATGCCAAAATCATGAGCTTAAAGTCATGAACTTTTTTTCCACGAGTAGGAGTTCTACTCAATAACCAACGTCTGTAGTCTCTTTTTTGCTCTGGTTTATTTCCACCCATATGTTTAGACCATAATGTTGTATCCTTATTTTTTTGATGAGGTTATGCTTTATTCTTAATTGTTAACTGTATGTTTGTGTTGTCATTTGTAAGCGGAGCACCAAGGCACATTCCTTGTATATGCACATACTTGGCCAATAAACTTATTCATTCATTCATTCATTCATTCATTCATTCATTCATTCATCTATATACTAAAACTCTCGTTTGTTATCTTGTTTGTGACTGAACTTTAGTGATAATGCAAGTAGTTTTATTGAAATCGGTCTTATATATTTTAAGTTATCCACATTTTAAAGTTTAAAAGGAGGGAGGAGGGAGGGGGGAATGGGGGGAGTGGGGGAGAAGGGAGAGGGGAGGGGGGGGTTGAGGAGAGAGGGGAGGGGGGGGGGACAGGGTGCTGCACCAATGCAGGAGAGGTTTGGGCCCAACGGGTCCACTTTGTCTAGTTCATTATTAAAAAGCAAACCTCTGGAAGATAGACACAAAATGCTGGAGTAACACAACGGGTCAGGCAGCATCTCGGGACAGAAGGAATGGATGATGTTTCAGGTCGAGACCCTTCTTCAGACTGATTTAAACCAGCATCTGCAGATTTTTTTCCTAAACTTCTGGAAGAACTGGAGGAACTTGATTAGTGTTGGGATGTCAGAGGGTTATGGGGAGAAGGCAGGAGAATGGGGTTTAGGAAGGAGTGATAGATCAAAGGCATGATTGAATGGCGGATTAGACTAATGGGGACTAATTAGGGTGAATGGCCTAATTCTGCTCCCATCACTTATGAACTCAGCGGATCAGGCAGCATCTGTGGAGGGAGAGGGACAGATGAGGTTTCAGGTCGGGAGTTCAGACTGAAAATGGCTCAAAATGGTGGCGCAGCGGTAGAGTTGCTGCCTCAGAGCGCTGGAGACCCAGGTTTGATCCTGGCTGACAATAGACAATAGACAATAGACAATAGACAATAGCCAATAGGTAATAGCAATAGCAATAGCAATAGCAATAGGCAATAGACAATAGACAATAGACAATAGACAATAGGCAATAGACAATAGACAATAGACAATAGACAATAGACCATAGACAATAGACAATAGGCAATAGGCAATAAACAATAGAAAATAGACAATAGACAATAGGCAATAGACAATAGACAATAGACAATAGACAATAGGCAATAGGCAATAGGCAATAAACAATAGAAAATAGACAATAGACAATAGGCAATAGCAATAGACAATAGACAATAGACAATAGACAATAGGCAATAGACAATAGGCAATAGACAATAGACAATGGACAATAGACAATAGGTACAGGAGGAGGCCATTCGGCCCTTCGAGCCAGCACCGCCATTCAATGTGATCATGGCTGATCATTCTCAATCAGTACCCCGTTCCTGCCTTCTCCCCATACCCCCTGACTCCGCTATCTTTAAGAGCTCTACTCTATCTAACTCTCTCTTGAATGCATTCACAGAATTGGCCTCCACTGCCTTCTGAGGCAGAGAATTCCACAGATTGACAACTCTCCGACTGAAAAAGTTTTTCCTCATCTCAGTTATAAATGGCCGACCCCTTATTCTTAAACTGTGGCTGAGGGTGCTGTCTGTGCGGAGATTGTACATTGTCCCTGAGACCGTGTGGGGTTTTTCAGGGTGCTCCGGATTCCTCCGACACTCCAAAGATGTAAGGGTTTTTGTAGGTTCATTTGCTTTGGTAAAATTGTAAAAAAGGTTGTGCCTCGTGTGTAGGATAGTGCGAGTGAACGAGTGGTCACTGGTTGGTGTGGACTAGTGGACCTGTATCCACGCTGTGTCTCTAAAGTCTAAAATTGCCTGTCTGTAAGGTGGATAACATCATGAATGAAGTATATAAATTGATGAGAGGAATAGATAGAGTAGGCTGTCAGAAACGTTATTCAAGCATAAAAAAATTAAATACTAGAGGGCATAGCTTTAAGGCAAGAGGGGCTACGTTTAAAGGAGACTAGACCAAGTGGACCCGTTGGGCCCAAACCTCTCCTGCATTGGTGCAGCACCATCTCCTCCCCCCCTCCCCCCTCACCCCCTTCTCCCTACCCCCTCCCCCTCTCCCTACCCCTCCCTCCCTCCTCCCCCCTACCCCTCCCTCCCTCCTCCCCCTCCCTCCTCCCTCCCCCTCCTCTCCCCCTCCCTCCACAACCCCCCTCCCCCACACTCCATCCCCCTCAACCTCCCTTATCCTCCCTCCCTCCCCCTCTCTCCACCCCCCTCCCTCCCTCCCTCTCTCCCCCCTCCCTCCCTAGGAGATAGATTTAAACTTTAAAATGTGTACTTTAAAAATATAACACCGATTTCAGTGAAACTTCTTCCATTAGCACCAAAGGGACGACGGTGAGCAAGGTGGGCCTAACATTGTCGTGCTGCCGTGTACCGTTTTGGCTGTAGTTCAGGAACAAACAAACAAACAACGAGAGTTTTAGTATATAGATGTACAAGGCATGTTTTTTACACAGAGGGTGGCGTTGCCAAGGGTGGTAATGGAGGCAGATAGGATAGTGGCATTTATGAGGCTTTTGGATGGACACATGGATATGCAGGGATTGGATAGATATGGATTCTGTGCAGGCAGATAAGAATTGGTCTAGGCATTATGTGTAGGAAAATAACTGCAGATGCTGGTACAAATCGGAGGTATCACAAAATGCTGGAGTAACTCAGCGGGTCAGGCAGCATCTCGGGAGAGAAGGAATGGGTGACGTTTCGGGTCGAGACCCTTCTTCAGACTGATTATTATGTTCATTATGGCATAATGTTCAGCACTGACATTTTCTTTTTAGATTTAGAGATACATTGCGGAAACAGGCCCTTGGGCCCACCGGGTCCGCGCCGCCCAGCGATCCCCGCACATTAACACTATCCTACACACACTAGGGACATTTTTTACATTTACCCAGTCAATTAACCTACATACCTGTACGTCTTTGGAGTGTGGGAGGAAACCGAAGATCTCGGAGAAAACCCACGCAGGTCACGGGGAGAACGTACAAACTCCGTACAGACGGCGCCCATAGTCAGGATCGAACCTGAGTCTCCGGCGCTGTAAGGCAGCAACTCTACCGCTGCGCCACCGTGCCGTGACATTGTGGGCCGAAGGGCCTGTTCCTGTGCTGTGCCGTTGCATGGGTTCTATCTTCCTCCAGCAGTTTGAAGGGGGTTAAAGTCGGACCACTTCAAAGCGGCTTTCAGGTTCATGGAACTTGTAAATGTTATAAGGAGATTACTGATTTAAAGATAACGTTACCCATAAACAAGATGAATTCACTCCCTTAACTAGACTTCAATAGGCATTTCCCCATATGTGGGCTGACAATAATTTGTGGCTAATGTGGTAATGATCACTAACACCATAATTTAGAATGCGGCATGAACATGCGTTGAAAGGGTGGTGCCTACCCTAGTCCAAAGAACCTTAAAGCTCTGGGGAAAGATAAAGATTTCTCCATGTAGCTGGAAGTGAAATCTAGTGTGTGATCAACAACAATTTATACGTATCTTCAAAGAGGGGGGTGGGGGGGTGGGGGGGGGGGGGGGAAAGATGTGAGACCTCATTGAAACGGATACCTTTCTAGACAATGATTGAGTCCAGTGGAGATTCCACGTATTGATTTGTGACCGCTATAATTCTAGCAGAATGACTTGACAACTGCTCTGCGTGCTTGGTATTCTACGTGAGGGGGCAGGAAGACTGATGGGCTACAGAACGGGCCTTCTTGGTGGGTACACACGTAGATTTGGCCGGGCTCCACGGAATAAATTGTGTGCATGATGCCTTAACACAACCCACTGCACAACAAGAGGCATGCAGATTAAATGGCCGGTTAAGTCAATCATTGATCAGCCCTGACCTGGCGGCATCCTGCCAAGTTAACTCTCGGTCGACACAAAGTCTTCGAGTCACAGTTGAAACAGGCACTTCGGCCCAAATTGTCCACACCGGCCAACATGTCCCGGTGGCAGGTCAGCACGGTGGTGTAGCGGTAGAGTTGCTGCCTTACAGCCCTTGCAGCGCCGGAGACCCGGGTTCGATCCCGACTACGGGCGCTGTCCGTCTGGAGTTTGTACGTTCTCCCCGTGACCTGCGTGGGTTTTCTCAGAGATCTTCAGTTTCCTCCCACACTCCAGGTTTGTAGGTTAATTGGCTTGGTGTATATGTAAATTTTTCTTAGTGTGTGTTGTTGTTGTTGTTCGTCCTTCGGGTTCGAAGATGACCATGACTTCACTTTCAGTTGGTATGGGGTTGAAGTCATGACTTGCGCTTGGCTTGGATTTAAGTGAGGGGGAGTTACACAGATCGCCGGCCTCACTCTCTCGTCCTGGCCTATCGGGTTCCAGCAGCAAGACATAATCGGGACGTGTGTAGGATAGTGTTAATGTGCGGGGATCGCTGGTCAGTGCGGACTCGGTGGGTCAAAGGGCCTGTTTCCTCGCTGTATCTCCAAAACTAAAAGTACACTAGTCCCAGGTATTTATTCACAAAGTGCTGGAGTAACTCATCCGGTCGGGCAGCATCTCGGGAGAGAAGGAATGGGTGACGAAGGGTCTCGACCCGAAACGTCACCCATTCCTTCTCTCCCGAGATGCTGCCCGACCTGCTGAGTTACTCCAGCACTTTGTGAATAAATACCTTCGATTTGTACCAGCATCTGCAGTTATTTTCTTATACTTCTTGTACACTAGTCCCACCTGCCTGCGTTTGGTCCATATCCCTCCAAACCTGTCCTATCCATGTACCTGTCTCACTGTTTCTTAAACGTTGGGATAGTCCCAGCCTCAACTACCTCCTCTGGCAGCTTGTTCCATACACCCACCACCCTTTGTGTGAAAATGTCACCCCTCTGATTCCTGTTAAATCTTTTCCCTTTCACCTTGGACCTATGTCCTCTGGTCCTCAATTCCAACACTCTGGGCAAGAGATTCTGTGCATCTAGTGCTGGAGTGACTCAGCTGGTCAGGCAGCATCTCTGTGGAGAGAATGGGTAGGTGACGTTTCATAACTTCATAAGTCATAGGAGCAGAATTAGGCCATTCGGCCCAGCAAGTCTACTCCACCATTCCATCATGGCTGATCTATCTTTCCCTCTCAACCCCATTCTCTTGCCTTCTCCCCATAATCTTTTGACACCCGCACTAATCAAGAACCTGCCAATCCCCACTTTAAAAACACCCAATGTCTTGGCCAAACTACCCCAGTTTATAACCCCGCGGTATGAATATTGATTTCTCTAATTTCAAGTAACACTTGCTGCTTCCCCTCCCTCTCTCTCCCTCCCCCACCCAAATCATCGTACAAGTTTCACAGTCTATATAACTCGGCATCAACTACCTCACAGCCAGCAAGGGACTATTGTGGCCTCCACATTTCCTTGATCATCGTAGCTTTTTGCATGTCTTCCATTCATTTGTTCTATGCACCTTCCATATCTCTCGTTTCCCTCTCCCCTGACTCTCAGTCTGAAGAAGGGTCTCGACCCGAAATGTCACCTATTCCTTTTCTCCAGAGATGCTGCCTGACCCGCTGAGTTACTCCAGCATTTTTATGTCTATCTTCGGTAAAAACCAGCATCTGCAGTTCCTTCCTGCACATGACCCCAAAATGCAGCCTAATCAGATGCAAAAAGCAGCAAAGGTCAAGGAAACGTCAGGCACATAATGGTCCATGGTTGACAGTGGGGACAGTGATAATGATTTTAGATTTAGAGATACAGCCCTTCGGCCCACCGGGTCCGCGCCGCCCAGCGATCCCCACACATTAACACTATCCTACACACACTAGGGACAATTTTTACATTTGCCCAGCCAATTAACCTACATACCTGTACGTCTTTGGAGTGTAGGAGGAAACCAAAGATCTCGGAGAAAACCCACGCAGGTCACGGGGAGAACGTACAAACTCCGTACAGACGGCGCCCGTAGTCAGGATCGAACCTGAGTCTCCGGCGCTGCATTCGCTGTAAGGCAGCAACTCTACCGCTGCGCAGACAGTAAAACCCAACGGTACGACATTGAAACTAGTTCGCCGACCAGGGTGGGAGCGGGAATAGACAGAGACGGGGGGGGATGCAAGGGTTACTTCACGATTCCTGAATAATTCCAATCAACATGACTCCTGATGCTTGTCCCGATCAATGAAAGTGGGCATACCACTTGAAGGACTGCAGATGCTGGTTTACACCGAAGAGAGGCACAAAGTGCTGGGGTAACTCAGTGGGACAGGCAGCATCTCTGATGGGTGACATTTTGAGTCGAGAAGCTTCTTTAGAGAAGAAGTCCGGGAAAGGTGAAGGGAAAGATATAGACGGTGATACAGAGAGATATGGAACAAATGAATGAAAGATATGTGTAAATGTAAAGATGATCAAGGGAACGGTTGATTGTTTAGCTGTGGGCTAGATAGAATTAGTTAAAAGGGCTAGGATGGTAGCCTATTGATACAAACATTACAGTCACTTCCGGACCCACAGTCACCAATCCTCCAACTGAAAGTGAAGTCAAGGTCATCTTCGAACCCGAAGGACATAGAAACATAGAAAATAGGTGCAGGAGTAGGCCATTCGGCCCTTCGAGCCAGCACCGCCATTCAATATGATCATGGCTGATCATCCAACTCAGTATCCCGTACCTGCCTTCTCTCCATACCCCCTGATCCCTTTAGCCACAAGGGCCACATCTAACTCCCTCTTAAATATAGCCAATGAACTGGCCTCAATTACCTTCTGTGGCAGAGAATTCCACAGATTCACCACTCTGTGTGAAAAAAAACTTTCTCATCTCGGTCCTAAAAGACTTCCCCCTTATCCTTAAACTGTTACCCCTTGTTCTAGACTTCCCCAACATTGGGAACAATCTTCCGGCATCTAGCCTGTCCAACCCCTTAAGAATTTTGTAAGTTTCTATAAGATCCCCCCTCAATCTTCTAAATTCCAGCGAGTACAAGCCGAGTCTATCCAGTCTTTCTTCATATGAAAGTCCTGCCATCCCAGGAATCAATCTGGTAACACCAGGACGAACAACAACAACAACAACAATAACAACAAACTATAGAACTCTGGAGATAAGGATTGGGTGATGTTTCGGGTCAAGTCCCTTCTTCAGACTGAGTGTCAGGGGAGAGGGAGACATAGAGATATGGAAGGGTAAGGTGTGAAAACACAGATCAAAGGGAACGGTGATCAAGGAAATGTAGAATGGCACATTGTTTTGGATGACTTCAGACAGACAGTTCCAACTGAGTTGGCATGAAACAATGACATTGTTGATTGAGGCTGGAATAAGTGCCAGAAATATCCGTATCCTGTTGTGAGTGATGGATGTTGAAAGTACGTGGGTTGAACCGTTCCTGTTGTATGTGAGAAGGCACCTGATCCTGCCGATCGCCAGGCAGAAAGGAAATTACCACTGTCGCCATGATTAGGAAAGGAGTGTTAGGACTCATGAGACCGTCGTGTTTTTGTCAACTTCCCAGAAAAGGCCTGGGATGATCCAGAAAACTTCAAAGATGGCTCGAACTGAAATAATGGAGATGAGGGATTTGGGCAAGTGAGCATTGGTCACGTGAGAGGAAACAGCTTAAGTGTCGAACACTAAGGAAAACAAATGCACACAGAGAAGACAGCTGAATCCACAGAATGGATATCCCCTGCCTTTTATAAGAACGCGGGTGGTAGTTTAGAGATACAGCGCGGAAACAGGCCCTTTGGCCCACTGAGACCGCACCGACCAGCGATCCCCGCACACGAACACTACCCTACAGACATCCGGGGCAGTTTTTTACATTAACGCCAATGAACCTACAAACCTGTACATCTATGGAGTGTAGGAGGAAACCGAAGATCTCGAAGAAAACCCACACAGGTCACGGGGAGAACGTACAGCGTACAGACAGCGCCCTAAGTCGGGATCGATCCTGGGTCTCTGGCGCTGCAAGGCAGTAGCTCTACCGCTGAGCCACCTGTAACCTAGCAAATGATTAAAATATATAAAGAAAAGAATGGGTAAAATTGGAAATCTGAAATGAAAATAGACAAAGCTGGAAATAAATAACATGCTTAACTTCAACTGCGAAAGATGGGCCTTTATTCACCACTTTTGCTATTACTGATCAGACAAACGCTGATGGACCCATTATTGACCTTGCATAGATTACTGGGTTAGCAGAACACAGGGGGGAGGTGGGTTGAGTAAGTGAGTGGGCAAGACGTTGGCAGATGAGGCACACTGTAGAGAAAGGTGAGATTATCCACTTCAGAATGATGAAAGACTGGAGCAACTAGGCTTGTATACACTGGAATTTAGAAGGATGAGAGGGGATCTTATCGAAACGTATAAGATCATTAAGGGGATGGACACGTTAGAGGCTGGAAACATGTTCCCAATGTTGGGGGAGTCCAGAACCAGGGGCCACAGTTTAAGAATAAGGGGTAGGCCATTTAGAACGGAGATGAGGAAAAACCTTTTCAGTCAGAGAGTTGTGAATCTGTGGAATTCTCTGCCTCAGAAGGCAGTAGAGGCCATTTCTCTGAATGCATTCAAGAGAGAGCTAGATAGAGCTCTTAAGGATAGCAGAATCAGGGGGTATGGGGAGAAGGCAGGAACGGGGTACTGATTGTGAATGATCAGCCATGATCACATTGAATGGCGGTGCTGGCTCGGAAGGGCCGAATGGCCTACTCCTGCACCTATTGTCTATTGTCTATTGTCTATTATTTCTCAGTCTCTTCAGAGAGTGGAAACATTGGTGTGCCATCTTGGCTGTGGCATCAATGTGGTCAGTCCGCGCAGATCATTGCTGGTAATATTAAAACCAAGGAACTCGAAGCTCTCACCCATTTCCATTTCCGCACCATCAATGCCGATTGGGGCTTGTACTCCATCACGCATCCTGTGGTCAATAACCGGCTCCTGTGTTTGGTCTAATCAATCTATCTCACTAAACCTTTTCCACTTCTGAAGAGCGAGGAGCAACATTAAATGCATCTTTCTCATATGGTTGCACAGAAGGCAGTGGAGGCCAATTCACTGATGAAAGAGTGTTAGATAGAGCTCTAGTGGCTAGTGGAATCGAGGGATATGGGGAGAAGGCAGGCACGGGTTACTGATTGTGGATGATCAGCCAAGATCACAATGAATGGCGGTGCTGGCTCGAAGGGCCAAATGACCTCCTCCGGCACCTGTTTTCAATGTTTCTATGCTGACTAACGTGAATTCTTCCAGAGTTTAGGAATGAAATGCTGGAGTAAGTCAACAGGTCAGGCAGCATCTCTGGGGAAAAGAAATAGGTGACATTTCCTACACAGGTCTGAGGAAGGGTCTTGACCCTTTTCCTTTTCTCCAGAGATGCTGCCTGATCCGCTGAGTTACTCCAGCATGTTGTGTCTATCTCCGGTACAAACCAGCATCTGCAGTTCCTTCCTGCACATTCTTCCAGAGTTTACCAGTTTCATGTAACACAGGTGAACGTTTTTTTCTAAAAGGGGAGACCTCAATGCTACATTTAATGCCGCATGCTCAAATTAAAGGACATTCTTTTACTAAGGAGATGAGGAGAAACATCTTTAGTCAGAGGGTGGTGAATCTGTGGAATTATTTGCCACAGAAGGCTGTGGACGCCAAGCCAGTGGATATTTTTAAGGCAGAGATAGATAGATTCTTGATTAGTGCGGGTGTCAGAGGTTATGGGGAGAAGGCAGGAGAATGGGGTTAGGAGGGAGAGATAGATCAGCCATGATTGAATGGCGGAGTTGACGATGGGCCGAGTGGCCTAATTCTACTCATATCCCTTATGACCTTATGACTTTATTTAAATACTTGAATACAATTATGTATAAGAAAATAACTGCAGATGCTGGTATAAAATCGAAGGTATTTATTCACAAAATGCTGGAGTAACGAAGGGTCTCGACCCGAAACGTCACCCATTCCTTCTCTCCTGAGATGATGCCTGACCTGCTGAGTTACTCCAGCATTTTGTGAGTACAATTATGTATCTTTAAATAAATGGAAAAAAAATAAAAATCTTTCAAATGTATTCCTACCCCTTTACTCCAATTGTGAAACATGCACCATGGTGAGTTTGATTGTCCGACCATCCCCACGCTGAACTTCACGTTACCTCTTAATGTTATAGCAAGGCAGAATAAGATAAATCGTTTTCAGTGAGGACTGTTTCCTTAATAATCTTGGAAACACCCTTTTGCAAGTAAAACCCTGCATAGGAACAATTGACTGTTTCTCGCTAGTGTTGGATGCACAGAGTTGAATAAGATTGCAGCATGAAATCTTGCTCAGCTTCTTGGAACTATAATTTATGAGACCCCCTCCCTCCCTCCCTCCCTCCCTGTAAGTTTTGTTCACGAAGCAAAAAAAGTTAGATTCTATGACCATTGTGTGTGTGTGCAATAATGCCTCTTGTTATTATTACCAGTTCAACTGCAAGGGTCAGCTCCTTTAAACCTTGCGGTAATTAATTAATTGGATAACCAAATCTTGTTTCCGTTCTGCTTCATTTATTTAAAACGGCACAAAACAATGCTCCATCGTGAGTTCCCTTTTCCTTCCCTTCGCTGGGTCGTATTTTACAGTTATCAGATTCTATTCACAGTTCACAGGCTTCAGAATATTACACTCAGCAAATATTGTCAACAGAATAAAAGAGACAAATTGTCAAAGGCCGTAAAGCACATCCTGCGTTGTCGTTACCTGATCTGGACGAAATTCTCACAATTCAAGCAAAGACTTTTAGATTGGCAAACAATCGGCCGTGCAGAAGAAGAGGAAAAAATAGGGTGTGGAATTGATAACCTCCTCGGGTCAAAGCCTCGTGGAAGGATTTGATCCTAAACTTCACAAGTATAAATCCTCAGCTTGCCTGCTGCAATACAAAGCAACTGTTTGAGTTCACGAAACATGATACAAATCTTATCGTTCGTGTCAGCAGGCATCCCCTGCTCTGCCGAGACTAAAATTTAACATCTGAAACTTCGGAAAACAGTTCTCCGCAGCGTGCCCATCTCGAAAACGCTTTGAGGAAAGTTTTCGAAAGTTCGATTCTGCTGATCATTAGTGTAGTTTAGTTTTTAACTTGCTGTAGGTTTAGTTTAGTTTAGGTGCAGCCTTAAGATACAGCAGGGAAACAAGCCCTTCGTCCCAGCGAGTCCGCGCCGACCAGCGATCCCCGCACATTAACACTACCCTGCCCAATTTTTACATTTGTACCAAGCCAATTAACCTCCAAACATGTACGTCTTTGGAGTGTGGGAGGAAACTGAAGATCTCGGAGAAAACCCATGCAGGTCACGGGGGGAACGTACAAACTCCGTACAGACAGCACCCATGGTCAGGATCGAACCCGGGTCTCTGGCGCAGTAAGGCAGTAGCTCTACCGCTGCGCCACCGTGCCGCACCAAGTTTGCCCTAGTTTGCAATAGTTAGCACGCTCCTTGTCAACTATGTCATAGCTTCACTGAGATGTGCCTTTCATCGCCAAGTTATAGTCTGTAACTTGCAGAATAATTTCATGCATTAGGAAAGAAAGGATTAAGCTAAATGAATGCTTTGTCGGAATAATTATGGTGCAGTTTTTATTTAATGCCATAATTGGTAAAAGCCCGCAGCAGTGGTTTTTAAGGACTTCATTTATTAATAGGATCTTAGGAACATACCACCGCTAAACATTAAAATACTAATTGGGCACTGGCTATGAGGTGCATTGTGCTTCTGTTCAGAAACATAAGAGAGTTATGCTAACAAAGGTACAGTAAATCACCAGGCAGTTAGGAACAAGTTTCAACGGAGAATTTCCAACAAATTTATATCCTTATGTCATAGAATGTTAAGCACCAACTCCTTACCTTAGGCTAGTGTGTGAAACAATATTTCCTTATTCTGCTCCATCAGTGTTTCATATAACTTGGGCCGTTCAATCAATTTGGAAAATAATTATGTCAAGTGACTGTCCCATTGGAGTTGCTGTTTTACTTGACTAACTATAAAATGTACACTCAAATATAGACAGCAATTAGGTGCAAATGTGTGTGGTGCATGACGATAGAACGTAGAACATAGAACAGTACAGCACAGGAACGGGCCCTTCGGCCCACAATGCCTGTGCTGAACAGGATGCCAACTTAAACTGATCTCATCTGCCAATACATGACCCACATCCCTCTTTCCCCAGCACTTCCATGTGCCTCATTAAAAGCCTCTTAAACACCACTATCGCATCCGCCTCCAGCACCACCCCTGGAAATGTGTTCCAGCCCCCCACCGCCAGTGGTGGAGCGGGAGCACGTGGCCGCTGGCCGGGTGAGGTCACGTGGGGCGCGGGGCGGTGACGTCACCCCTTGTCCCTTATTTGGGAGTGAGGAAGTTGGCAACCTTACTAATACGGGACAAGGGCGGTCCCGTACGGGATAAACTATGTGACCGCTCTTTTGTGGCTGTTATCGACCTAACTATCCTCGATCCAAAATACATCAGGACTGATCAGTCACAAAGCGGACATTAGTGAAAATGATGTGACAGGAAGGAAGAGAGAGCGTTGATTAACTTGTCATTCCCCACCCTCAGTGCATCAAACCTCATGGACAGAAACACTTCCTGCGGATGAATCTCACTGTTTGCTGAGGGGTTTCCTGTGACTCGACGTTGCGCGTTTAGACATTGGTAACTCTTGGAATAACTATCCGAACACAGAGTACAACCTTCATCTGAGAGTCCATGATTCTGCTGGAGATATCAACCCATTTGTTGCGATACAATAGAGCTCTAGGGGCTAGCGGAATCAGGAAGGCAGGCACGGGTTATTGATTGTGGATGATCAGCCATGATCACAATGAATGGCGGTGCTGGCTCGAAGGGCCGAATGGCCTCCTCCTGCACCTATTTTCTATGTTTTCTATTGTTTAATAGCATGTCGCTATAAAGAGCAGAGAACCTTTGCAGCATTCAGTGTAGGAAAGAACTGCAGATGCCGGTTTAAACTAAAGATAGGCACAAAGTGCTGGACAAAATGCCGGTGACCCGGAACGTCAACCATTCCTTCTCTCCAGAGATGCTGCCTGTCCTGCTGAGTTACTCCAGCATTTTGCATCTACCTTAGTAGCATTCTGTTTAATCTTCACGGAATAAACTCATTCAGGGTTATGATTTTTGTCCCCATTATTATGCTCATAGAAATATAATTCTATTTTGCACATAAGCACACAAAATTATCAATTGCAAAACTTTTCAATTAAGTTGCCTATTGATATGCGACCCCTTCAATTATCAATACATTAGAAGAAAGGATTGTAAAAAAAAATGTAAAAGGAGAAAGTGAACACTGATGTGTACACTAAAAAGGTTGAGAAATGAAGCTGTTAGTTTAGTTTAATGTAGACATACAGCAAGGATACAGGCCCTTTGGCCCACAGAGTCCATACCGACCATCAACCACCCGTTGGTCTGAAGCAGGGTCTCGACCCGAAACGTCACCCATTCCTTCTCTCCCGAGATGCTGCCTGACCTGCTGAGTTACTCCTGCATTTTGTGAAATAAATACCTTCGATTTGTACCAGCATCTGCAGTTATTTTTTTTAGATTTAGAGATACAGCGCAGAAACAGGCCCTTCGGCCCACCAGATCCACGCCGCCCAGCGATCCCCGCACACTAACACTATCCTACACCCACTAGGGACAATTTTTACATTTGCCAAGCCAATTAACCTACATACCTGTACGTCTTTGGAGTGTGGGAGGAAACTGAAGATCTCGGAGAAAACCCACGCAGGTCACGGGGAGAACGTACAAACTCCGTACAGACGGCGCCCGTAGGCAGGATCGAACCTGAGTCTCCGGCGCTGCATTCGCTGTAAGGCAGCAACTCTACCGCTGCGCCACCGTGCCGTTGATGTTTTCTTACATCAACCACCCGTTCACATTCAATCCATATCATCGCATTTTCCCATCCACTCAATAGGCATGAGGGGCAATTTTAGTGAGGCCAATCGACCTGTAAATCTGCACGTCTTTGGGATGTGGGAGGAAACCGGAGCACCCGGAGGAAACCCACGCGGTCACTGGAAGAACGTACAAACTCCACAGAGATGGCACCTGAGATCTGGATCCAACCCGGGTCCCTGGCGCTGTGAGGCAGCAGCTCTATCAACCTTGCCACCATGCTAGTCACTTCCCATACTCCACATCAAAGAAAACAAAATGCCCTCCAGCTAATTTGAGTTTTCACTTATATTCGGTCTGATTTTTCCAACGTTGTCATTTGTCATTCACTGCTCTAACACTGACAGCATGATTGGAGCAACCAGTGTAGCCACACGTCCAACAACAAATCACTCAGTTGCACACTCCTGTTCTGTCAAGATAGATCTGGGCCTGTGGTATGCCACAGCCCACTAACATTCAGCAGTGAGTCTTCCAGAATAGTGTCGCGAAACAATTCTGCTTAAACTGCTTCAAAAGATTTCCAATTGTTTTTTCTTAATTTGTTATATTCACGATGGACAACCCTGTGTTTCTTTGGAAAATAATATTTAGCAGAGAGCAATGAATTTGTGCAAGAAGTGTAAGAAAGTAACTGCAGGTGCTGGTTCAAATCGAAGGTAGACATAAAATGCTGGAGTAACTCAGGGGGTCAGGTAGCATCTCAGGAGACGTTGTGGGTCGAGACACTTTTTCAGACTGAATATGAATTTGTGCCGTATTTATGAACCTACGTACTTTCAGCTTGTTTTAATCGGCTCTCTTCGAGAGACAAGAGTTTTTCATTGCCATGCATACCAACAATGGAATAATTAAACTCCTAGTTTAGTTTAGTTTTAGAGATTCAGCATGGACATAGGCTCTTCGGCCCACCGGGTCCACGCCAACCAACGATCACCTGTATACTAGTTTAGTTTAGTTTAGCTTAGAGATACAGCTTGGAAACAGGCCCCTCGGCCCACCGAGTCCGCGCCGACCAGCGATCCCCACACACTAACACTATCCTACACACACTAGGGACAATTTACACTTACACCTAGCCAACCAACCTACAAACCTGTCTTTGGAGTACGGGAGGAAACCGGAGCACCTGGAGAAAACCCACACAGTCACAGGGAGAACGTACAATCTCCACACAGAGCCAGTACCCATAGTCAGGATGGAACCCGTGTCTCTGGCACTGTGAGGCAGCAACTCTACCGCTGCGCCATTGCTCTGCCCAATTGATCCTTCAGATTGATGACTTGGGTGTGTAGGAAGGAACTGCAGTTGCTGGTTTAATCTGAAGATAGACACAAAACGTGGAGTAACTCAGCGGGACAGGCAGCATCTCCGAAGAGAAGGAATGGGTGACGTTTTGGGTTGAGACCCTTTGGCATTCCTTCTCTCCAGAGTTGCTGCCTGTCCCGCTGAGTTACTCCAGCATTTTGTGTCTATCTGATGGATTGGCTGTTCCTTTGACCTTCTCACGGAGTCACTGGGGGTGCACGTTGGTTCAGATGTCCGATTAGAGAAAGTCTCTGGTACAAGAAGCACTGAAGACATTGTGGGAAGATGCAAGTGAGGTGAACGGGCCATTACTGTCCCAGCACAGTTAACCCCCAAATTTAGGACAACATATTACAGCCTTAAAAGTGCGTAATTATCTCCAAAGAAGACTCTCAAGTTAATAATTATCAATCAGTGACCACTTATAAAACAAGTACAATGCCATTCCTCTCTTCTGTCTTGTGTGGGGTACAATTAAAATCATTTTTATCTTTGATTTATTATAATTCATAAAGAATCTGAGACTCAGCATTCTCACTTCCGCTAATTTTAAAACAGTAAAAAAGTGGTGAAATGACACAAGGAAATTCTAATGGACAATCCATCTGCGTTCAGTCTGGATCTTCGGATCTTGCAAAGGCTAACGATGAGAGAAAGAACAGGCGTCATTTTTGCTTATTGATGTTTCATTAAAAGTTATTGATTCTGAATCAGGGGGAATCTTCAGCAGCGGATATGTCTTGATAAATGAAAATTTGACTCCAAGTGACCCCCCCCCCCCCCCCACACAGTTAGTATAAGAAAATAACTGCAGATGCTGGTACAGATCAAAGGTATTTATTCACAAAATGCTGGAGTAACTCAGCAGGTCAGGCAGCATCTCAGGAGAGAAGGAATGGGTGACGTTTCGGGTAGAGGAAACATTTCAGTTTCTGTGGAAGGTGGGTGAGAACACAAGATGGGGCACGAGGAAATAATGGGACATTATATTCCACAGCTCATTGGAGGGACTGCAGTAAGTTGTGTCGAGCAAACTTTCCCGGTCACATCAGCTCAAACCTACTCACGTACAAAGGTGACACTAGGAACTGCAGGTGCTGGAATCTTGAGCAAAATGCAAAGTGTTGGAGTAACTCAGCGGGTCAGGCAGCATCTGTGGTGGGAAGGATAGACGGCGTTTCAGGTCGGGACCCCTCTTCGTTCGGAAGGTGATGGGGCAACTGGGAAATTTGGTCAATGAGGATATGTGAGACCATCCTTTCCTTTTGTATCATATTTTAATGTCACGTGGGCTGTTCCAAGGACTCTTCAGCTGTTCATTGAATATGTGATGTGAGAAATACATCTTCTGAATGAGCTGGAACACATCCTCAGTGATGTGACCTGGGGTCATCGGGTGTTTCGGGTCTCACAACATCAGACAGCCTGGATCTAATATAAGGTATAGATATATATATAAGAATCAGTCTGAAGAAGGGTCTCGACCTGAAACGTCACCCATTCCCTCTCTCCAGATGCTGCCTGACCTGCTGAGTTACTCCAGCATTTTGTGATAACTAAGAATATAAGGTAGTTTAGTTTAGTTTGGTTTAGTTTAGTTTAGTTTAGTTTAGTTTAGTTTAGTTTAGTTTAGTTTAGTTTAGTTTAGTTTAGTTTAGTTTAGTTTAGTTTAGTTTAGTTTAGTTTAGTTTAGTTTAGTTTAGTTTAGTTTAGTTTAGTTTAGTTTAGTTTAGTTTAGTTTAGTTTAGTTTAGTTTAGTTTAGTTTAGTTTAGTTTAGTTTGGTTTGGTTTGGTTTGGTTTGGTTTGGTTTGGTTTGGTTTGGTTTGGTTTGGTTTGGTTTGGTTTGGTTTGGTTTGGTTTGGTTTGGTTTGGTTTGGTTTGGTTTGGTTTGGTTTGGTTTGGTTTGGTTTGGTTTGGTTTGGTTTGGTTTGGTTTGGTTTGGTTTGGTTTGGTTTGGTTTGGTTTGGTTTGGTTTGGTTTGGTTTGGTTTGGTTTGGTTTGGTTTGGGTTGGTTTGGTTTGGTTTGGTTTGGTTTGGTTTGGTTTGGTTTGGTTTGGTTTGGTTTGGTTTGGTTTGGTTTGGTTTGGTTTGGTTTGGTTTGGTTTGGTTTGGTTTGGTTTGGTTTGGTTTGGTTTGGTTTGGTTTGGTTTGGTTTGGTTTGGTTTGGTTTGGTTTGGTTTGGTTTAATTTAGCGATACAGTGTCCGCACTGACCAGCGATCCTGCACACCAGGGGCAATTTTACAATTTCTTTCACTGAAGCCAATTAACCTACAAACCTGTACGCCTTTGTAGGAAACTGGAGCCCTCAGAGAAAACCCACGCAGGTCACGGGGAGAACGTACAAACTCCCTAAAGACAGGGCTCGTGGTCATGATCGAACCTGGGTCTCTGGCGCTGTGAGGCAGGAACTCTACGCCACCGTGCTGCCCTTTGTTTGGCCTTTGGACGTTTTACGCTGGTTGGCTGGACGTTCCAGTTTTTCTGTGAACCCACACATTGGTTCAAAACTCACCGCCAACACACTCCACAAATGGCTTTGAGAGTACTCTTGCCTTGTGAAAGCCATCATGAAAGCCTGAACATCTAGATCCAATTTTAAGGCAAGGTCGTGGAATGAGAGATCTGTACATTGGAAGGTTTATTGAGGATAAATTCAATGTCATTAAGCTGCAGAACTTTGTGGAATGTATTTGCATGTCCACTGACGGTTTCTGCATTCTGATGGCAGAAGGCTTGCAGTGTTACTTGGCTGCTCCTCTAGATGAGAATGAGATAATGGAAGGAGTATGTACCTACACTGAGACAGTGACTATCCTTCAACGTTGGCTGCAAAGGGCAATACGAACGGCTGGCTTTTATTTCTGTGTTGTAATGACTTGATCAGCACTTTGTGATTACGTTAGTGCTAATCTGTTCCATCTAAATAATCAAAAGTTACAACTTCTGGAGGGCAACTCCACGTAAGACTTTCATCTCCCTTTTGACTCCAGTCTTTCCATATGGTTAACCACACCAATCTACGGTTTAGGTTTAGGTTTATTATTGTCACCAAAGCACAGGAACAATTTTGTATCTTCCCCTTTACTCTACCCATTGTCATTGAGTTCGGCACGGTGGCGCAGCGGTAGAGTTGCTGCCTTACAGCGAATGCAGCGCCGGAGACTCAGGTTCGATCCTGACTACGGGCGCCGTCTGTACGGAGTTTGTACGTTCTCCCCGTGACCTGCGTGGGTTTTCTCCGAGATCTTCGGTTCCCCCCCACACTCCAAAGACGTACAGGTTTGTAGGTTAATTGGCTGGGCAAATGTAAAAATTGTCCCTAGTGAGTGTTAATGTGCGGGGATCGCTGGGCGGCGTGGACC
Source organism: Rhinoraja longicauda (assembly GCF_053455715.1). Classification (NCBI taxonomy): domain Eukaryota; kingdom Metazoa; phylum Chordata; class Chondrichthyes; order Rajiformes; family Arhynchobatidae; genus Rhinoraja; species Rhinoraja longicauda. The sequence continues at coordinate 4,712,723 of NC_135985.1, forward strand.
CGGTGGGCCGAAGGGCCTGTTTCTGCGCTGTATCTCTAAATCTAAATCTAAATGTATTTATGGAAAGTATTGTTCGATTTGATTAGATAGCATGGAAGACAGAGTGCAGAATATAGTTCTCAGCATTCATCATCTGCGGTCACTCGAAGCGAGTCTGACTGTCCTCCCTTTAAGGAGGCCACCTGTGCGTGACTTTGTTTAACGTGGGGAGACTGGTGCACAGACAGCCACCACACGGTCCTTGACAGATCTGGGTCAGGATCCAGTGGCGTGGAGTCCAAGACGACTGGGGACCCTTTTCTGCTGCAGCCTTCATCCATCCGCCTTCCCAGCCGCTGTGACGCTCCACTAAATTCAGCCGCCATCCTCCGCCTGTTCCACCGTTGAGGTCTTGGTTGGATCGCTCTTTGTCAGGGACCTCCCTCCCCCTCAACCTTACCGCCATGGGTGTCCCTACCAGGAGCGTAGCTCCAGACGGCATCGGTCTCAGGATCGCAGGACCGCACGAGCTTCTCCACCACGACACGGTGACAATCCACGGAGAAGTCTCAGCATTACAGTGCAACAGTTCCAGAGACAAAATCCAATCCCCACAATGGGGTAGGGGATAATCGGACAGTTCCGAGATGAAAAGAAGGCCCATTCAGAAGCCTGATAACAGTGGGCAAGAAGCTGTTCCTGAGTCTCGTGGTGCGCGCTTTCAAGCTCCTGCATCTTCTGCCTGGTTGGAGCGGGGAGAAGAAGGAATCACCAGGGAAGAGGTCTTCTTAGAGATCCCCACGCACTACCTCTATCCTACAGACTAGGGACAATTTGCAATTTTTAATCGAAGATAAATTAACCTACAAACCGGTGGTGCCGTGAGTGGCAGTCTCGCCAACAGCCCTAACTATGGTTTAGTTTAGTTTAGTTTATTATTGTCACGTGTACCGAGGGTCAGTGAAAAGCTGTTGCTGCACGCTATCCAGTCAGCGGAAAGACAGCACATAGTTACAATCAAGCCTACGATCGACTTATGTCCTCTGGTTCTCGATTCAGATTTAGATTTTTAGATTTAGAGATACAGCGCGGAAACAGGCCCTTCGGCCCACCGAGTCCCCGCCGACCAGCGATCCCCGCACATTAACACTATCCCACACCCACTAGGGACAATTTTTACATTTACCCAGCCAATTAACCTACATACCTGTACGTCTTTGGAGTGTGGGAGGAAACCGAAGATCTCGGAGAAAACCCACGCAGGTCACGGAGAGAACGTACAAACTCCGTACAGACGGCGCCCTGACTCTCGGCAAAAGCCTCTGTGCGTTTACCCGATCTATTCCTCTCATGCTTTTGCCCACCGCCATAAGATCACCCGCTCATCCTCCTGCGCTCTAAGGAATAAAGCCCTATCCTGCTCAACCTCCCCCAACAGCTCAGTCCCATTTACCCGATCTGTTCCTCCCATGATCTTGTTCACCTCGAGAGTGGTTCGTGGACAGCTTCTCTCCATTGGACCGATGACAAGGCTCCAGTCCGCCTGATCCATTGTCAAGATTACACCGGATAAGTAAATCCATTCTTCAGCGTGGCATTTACATCTTGAGTAACCTTGTACACGAGCTGCAACCAGTTTCAGCGGCAATGTTGCTTCAGTCACTGTAAAATGAGTCATACATCACGACCGTTAGCAAGCTGCAAATTAATATGAAGATGGCCCTGGTAGCCTTTATACAATCATACTGATGCAAGATCAGTATGTTCATTACATTTTTATGATTTCATTAACTTACGCCCCGTCACATATTACCATAATTTCAAGGTTTTTCTTGAAAAGAAACAACACATAATGAATTAACATATAATGATATTTAATATGATATATTCTTACATCACATCAAAAGAGGCAGATGAATAAAAACTAACATTAGTCCTGAAATAATAGTGGTACTTTGCAGCTATTAAAACACCATTATAAATATTGGAATGACAAGGAAATGTAACGATATAACTAATGCCATTTTGGAGCGAAGAGGTAAGGTTACTGGTCCATTCTCAGCACGCACTTTATACGGATGATATCTGGCACAAGTGTCAGTCGATTGCAGTGTTGGCAAGGTGAATTTCAAAGGATGTCCCACAGTTCCTCTAGAGCGGTGACGTTACAGGATGCAGTGAGGTGGTAGATGTCGAACCCCACATTTCTCTTGAAGCAGATGTGCAGTGCATACGTTCTAGGAGCAGAATTGGGCCATTCGGCCCATCAGGTCTATCTACTCCACCATTCAATCTTGGCTGATCTATCTTTCCCTCTCAACCCCATTCTCCTGCCTTCTCCCCATAACCCCTCTCACCCTTACTCATCAAGAATGACTCAATCTCCACCTTAAAGACATCCGTTGACTTGGCCCCCACAGCCTTCTGTGGCAATGAATTTCACTCTCCTGCCTTCCTTCCACAATCGATGACAACCTTGATAATTAAGAATACCCTTAAAATTACACCTTAAAAATTCCTTCCCCCGATATGGGACCCAAAACTGTTCACAATACTCAAGAGTCAAGAGTCAAGAGTGTTTGGTTCTCACATGTCCCAGATAGAACAATCCCATTCTTCCTTGCAGCAGCACAACACACTACTCTGTAAACAATATAATGAACCAGAAAAAAAATGTTCAGCGTGACTCCAAATGCGGTCCGACCAGTGCCCTATACAGCCACAGCATTACATCCCTGTTTTTATATTCTAGTAGAGATTGTACCTCGATGGGTGGAATCCACATGGTGTTGTTGGGACTAGCTCTTTGACCAATGTGTAGGAGCAGCTGTGGAGGACCGAAGACGATAACTTTCTCTGGTATTTATTCACAAAATGCTGGAGTTTCTCAGCAGGTCAGGCAGCACCTCAGGAGAGAAGGAATGGGTGACGTTTCGGGTCGAGGCCCTTCTTCAGACCTTTCTGAAGAAGGGCCTCAACCCAAAACGTCACCCATTCCTTCTCTCCTGAAATGCTGCCTGACCTGCTGAGTTACTCCAACATTTTGTGAATAAATACCTTTGATTTGTACCAGCGTCTGCAGTTATTTTCTTACATGACTTTCTCTGGGTGACATCTTGGTAGTTACCACATTCAGATCTCTCTGCATCGCTCAGATCCCTCAGTCTGAGTGTAGAAGTTGGGACAAAATGTGTTCGGAGGGAAACCAGATGCTGGTTTAAACCGAAGAAAGGCACAAAACTTTGGAATGGCTCAGCGGGCCAGGCAGCATCTCTGGAGAGGAAGAATGGGTGACTTTTCGGGTCGAGAACCGTCCTCAGTCTGAATACAAATACATTTGTTCCCCTCTTATCATATCATATCATATCTATACAGCCGGAAACAGGCCTTTTCGGCCCTCCAAGTCCGTGCTGCCCAGCGATCCCCGTACATTAACACTATCCTACACCCACTAGGGACAATTTTTACATTTACCCAGCCAATTAACCTACATACCTGTACGTCTTTGGAGTGTGGGAGGAAACCGAAGATCTCGGAGAAAACCCACGCAGGTCACGGGGAGAACGTACAAACTCCTTACAGTGCAGCACCCGTAGTCAGGATCGAACCTGAGTCTCCGGCGCTGCATTCGCTGTAAAGCAGCAACTCTACCGCTGTGCTACCGTGCCTTTGGATGGTAAAACCTTATTTTGGGTTTATCATCCTAGTTATAGAGTCATAGAGTCAAACAGCGGGCTAACAGGCCCCTGGGCCCAACTTGCGCACACCGACCAACATGTCCCCATCTACAGTACTCCCACCTGCCTGCGTTTGGCCCATATCCCTCTAAACCTGTACTACGCATGGACCTGTCTGAATGTTTCTCGTATGTGTAGGAAGGAACTGCAGATGCTGGTTTACACTGAAGATAGACACAACATTTTGGAGTGAATCAGCGGGACAGGCAGCATCTCAGGAGGGAAGGAATGGGTGACGTTTCGGGTCGAGACCCTTCTTCAGACTAAAGATGGGTCTCTACCTGAAACGTCACCCATTCCTTCTCTCCAGAACTTCTGCCAGTCCCGCTGAGTTACTCCAGTATTTTGGTTCTATCTTAAATGTTTCTTCTACGTTGCAATAATAAACCTGCCTCAACTACCTCCTCCGGCAGCTGTTTTTCATGCATCCACCACTGATAGTGTGAAAAAGGTTACCCCTTAGGTTCCTATTAAATCTTCCCCCTCCTCACCTTAAACCTATGTCTTTCTGGATCTCTCAACTGGACTTGGACTGACTAATGCAACATGTGCATTAAAGGCAACACCCAGTGTTGAAGATGTCATCGGGCTGATGAAGAGTCCCGATGAGAAGCAGGACTTTCAAGTGTCATAAGAAAAATAAAGGATGATTTCCCCTCTGTCTCTTCGAGAAGCCTTTAGAATATTAATGTTTTTCATCTCCCTGGCATCTGGCTAACAGCTGGGAAATGTACAGGTCACAGGATGGCTTTCAGGAAAGAACCACAAATAAACTGTAAACCTCTTTACTACAGAGAGGGGTGTGGGGGTGGTGCTCGAGACAGGACTGGAACATCAGCAATCAATTATAAGATCAAGGCTCCCAAAATCACATCTGCTCTGCTAAAATTACAACCAGCTGAACTGAAGGATATCTTGTAACTGCGAGGTTTCCACACACTCAATGTACAGCTATGTAGTGCTTGCCATTATTAATGCCATATTAGTAATGTTATAAATCCAGCACATAACAACAGCCTTTTTGTGTAAATGTTCTAAAACATATCACTTGTGTTTAATTTACAACGTACATGCTTTGAGGATCTGGGGAAAACCAAAGCTTTGCTTTCAACCACAGACACAGTCCAGCTGTTCCGCGGAACACACAAAGCCGTCGAAACATTATTTTTTGTGTGCAGTTGGAACCTAAACAAGTTTCCCCCCCCCCCCCAAAAAAAAATCCTTTTGAATAAACATCAACCCTTTAAAATGTGTACCTTCAGATTTCTTAATGGAGCCGCACAATGTGTTGGCATCTCATGATTGATTTTATAGACTGTCAAGTTAATTAAAACATAAGATGAAGTCTATTGCATAATTTAGAAGACATTGTTCACAATCGATAGCCTAATTGCCACACCTTAAAGAGAAAGTATATCTGTTTATCCATTTATCTCCGAGCATATCTGGGCTGATTTTGGTTGCATGTGTATCCAAAGTGATTTGTTGTAGCCCTCAATTACTGTTCTGACTTGTAAAGTGATAATGAATTGATAATCAATTAAACTTTGTTCTTTAAATTTTAACAGGGCAGGTGCTTCCAAGGGCAGCTTCATACATTTCTTTTAAATTGACTGCACTGATCTTTAAAGTAGTAACTAATGGACAATCAATCCAACTTTTCGCTGGGAACCGGGACAAGACAGCAATTTCAGAAATACTTGCGAGGCCAGTTTCCTTTCTGCTGTATAATTGAATGAAATAAAATGGGAGATCAAGGATTTGCCAATTATTCACCTTGCGTAATTAGCTTGACTTTGTTCAGCAAAATGCCAGCGTTGCCGGCCTCATTTGTGGCCAACATGACTAAGGTGTCAGACACTCTGAAATGGGCCTAAAGTCAACAGTAGACACAAGAGGCTGAAGATGCTGGAATCTTGAGCTAAAAAAGCAGTATAAAGTGCTGGAGTAACTCAGCGGGTCAGGCAGCTTCTCTGGAGAACGTGGGCCTGCATTGCACTGGGCCTCTACTCGATGGAGTTTAGAAGGATTTGGGTGGGGGGGGGGGGCTCATTGAGACTTACCGAATAAAGAAAGGCACGGATAGGGTGGATGTGGAGAGGATGTTTCCACTAGTGGGAGAGTCCAGGACCAGAGGGCACAGGCCTCAGAAATAAAAGGACGTACCTTTAGAAAGGAAATGAGGAGGAATTTCTTTAGTCAGAGGGTGGTGCATCTGTGGAATTCATTGCCACAGAAGGCTGTGGAGGACAGGACTTTGGATTTTTTTATTTTATTTTTTATTTTATTTTTTTTTCCTTATTTCGAGGACTTTGGATATTTTTAAGGTGGAGATTGACAGGTTCTTGATTGGCAAGGGGTTATGGGGAGAAAGCTGGAGAATGGGGTTGAGAGGGAAAGATAGATCAGCCTATCGCGAGATAACCATGTGAGGTGTTTGCTGAGTAATCAACCGGAACCAGAACCATGGTTGAACGGTGGAATAGACTTGATGAGCCGACTGGCCTAATTCTGCTCCAGCTTTCTCCCACCTCCCTTCTAGTTTCCCCCCCCGACTAAATCAGTCTGAAGAAGGGTTCGAGACAGAACGTCACCTATCTATTTCCTTCGGAGATGCTGCCTGACTCGATGAGTTGGTCCAGTATTTTGTGTTTTTTGTCCAAAGTAAATAGGACACTGAAAGACCTGCTCAACAGGTAAAGATTCAAGTTTTGACCATAGTTTGGTGTGTCCATACTTCTCATTGAATGAAGAAATTCTTAAAATGTTGTAAGAGGCCACATCAGTCCAGTGTGGCAGACTTTCATAGAAACATAGAAACATAGAAAATAGGTGCAGGAGGAGGCCATTTGGCCCTTTGAGCCAGCACCGCCATTCATTGTGATCATGGCTGATCATCCACAATCAGTAACCCGTGCCTGCCTTCTCCCCATATCCCTTGATTCCGCTAGCCCCTAGAGCTCAATCTAACTCCCTTTTAAATTCATCCAATGAATTGGCCTCACTGCCCTCTGTGGCAGAGAATTCTACAAATTCACAACTCCTCAGGTGAAAAAGTTCTTTCTCGTCTCAGTTTTAAATGGTCTCCCCTTTATTCTTAGACTGTGGCCCCTGGTTCTGGACTCCCCCAACATTGGGAACATTTTGCCTACATCTAGCTTGTCCAGGCCTTTTATAAATTTTATACGTTTCTATAAGAACCCCTCTCATCCTTCTAAATTCCGTAGCATTACAGAACGCAGAAACAGGCCCTTCAGCCCATTGAGTCTGCACTGACCACCAAGCACTAATTGTTACCAATCCCGTTTTATTCTTGAAGCAGGGACCTGACCCGATATCTTGCATATCCATTCCTCCCACAGATGCTGCCGGACCTGCTGAGTAACTCCACCACTTTGTGTTTCGCTCAGGATTCCATAGCCTGCAGTTCCAGTCTCCATTTTATTTATTCCACATTCCCATTGATTCCCTTCGGAGGCTTGAAGGGTGGCAGGGTAGTGTTGCTGCCTTATGGCACTTGCAGCGCCAGAGACCCGGGTTCAACACGGAGTTTGTACCTTCTCCCCGCGACCTGCGTGGGTTTTATCCGAGATCTTCGGTTAATTGGCTTGGTGTAAGTGTAAATTGTCCCGAGTGTGCATCAAAGATACTAGAGGAACAAGATAGACCACTCGACCCTAAAAACCGTAGCACGTCACGGCGCCATTTTAGTCGGCAGAAACTTACAGAAACATTTTAAAAGAAAAATAACAAAAATCTGTGAATTGATAGATGAGATATATTCTGCATTTTAATGGTGTCATCACACATACTGTTCCCCCAAAACACTGATTACACTGCGAGAGGCAGAGCGAACGGTGGGTTTTGCCTACTAAAATGGCTCCTTTGCGTACTACACTTCAGTATAGGCGATTTCAACGGAGTGGTCCATCTTGTTCCTCTAGTATCTTTGGTGTGCATAGGGCAGTGTTAGTGTGCAGGGATCGCTGGTCGGCGCGGACTTGGTGGGCCAAAGGGCCTGTTTTCGTGCTGTATCTATAAACTGAACTCAACTAAATTGACTTGGATTATGTGGTCATGGGGAGATGGTTGACACTGCACGCTGGTAATGCTGGGAATCAGGAGCGAGTGTGGATCGCTGGGGCTGTGCAGAAGCTGGTTGTGCCACTGCTCTGCCCACTGTCATTCATGCACTACAACATGACTGGAGGCTTGCAGATGAGCTTACACCATACAACGTAGAAGACACAACGTACAACACAGGAACAGGCCCTTTGGCACACCTGAACATAATGCCAAGTTAAATTAATCTCCTCTGCCCGCACGTTCATATGTTTATAGGTGATAGGAGAAGAATTAGGCCATTCGGCCCATCAAGTCTATTCCGCCATTCAATCATGGCTGATCTATCTCTCCCTCCTAACCCCATTCTCCGGCCTTCTCCCCGTAACCCCTGACACCCGTACTAATCAAGAATTTGTGTTTGAATTTCAGGCACGTTGCTGGTGTCTTCCACCATGAAGACTGATGCAAAACAGCTCTCCATATCTCTCCACGCCCTGCATATCCACATGCCTGTCCAAAAGCCTCTTAAACACCTCTCTCCTGTCTGCCTCCACCGTTGTTGTCTGTGTATGTTTGTAGTGTTTCATGAACATTGTTAAACTTTGGATAAAGCAAGAAACTTTAGTGAATTCTGCCCTAAACAATTTCCATTTTATACAAAATCCTATAATATGCAACAGACACAAAAACTTATCATGCAATGATTCTGATTATTTATCGTAGCTTTGGAGCAATGAAATTCATTTTTAGAGAAAATATCAGCTACGCTCAACACAATTTTGAAAGGGTTTTTGAAACATTGTCTGCTTTTTTTACACATACGAAGTCCCCATTTTCTTCCATTCTCTCTCCTTATATTCAGTTTATTTTATGTTCCAAAAAACCCCACTTCTGTAGCCATCTTGGGTTCAGACGATCCTCTTGCTTGGATTGTTATCTTTTCCATCTACCAGCTGAGTTGTGAAGGTTAACGAGTGAAGAGGTCAATTTCTGTGCCCTTTAAGATCATAAAGGTTTATCGTAAGGTATGTACTGATAGATTGCTTCCTGAAAGATAATTAAAAGAAGTTTTAAGTTGAACATAATCAAAACAAAGGGTTGACAAGAAGTTAACAATTATGTGCCAACAGGGTTATTAGAATCGTCACGGTGGCGTAGTGGTAGAGTTGCTGCCTTACAGCGAATGCAGCACCGGAGACCCGAGTTCGATACCGACTACGGGTGCTGCCTGTACGGAGTTTGTACGTTCTACCCGTGACCTGCGTGGGTTTTCTCCGAGATCTTCGGTTACCTCCCACACTCCAGGTATGTAGGTTAATTGGCATGGTAATGTCAAAATTCTCCCTAGTAGGTGTAGGATAGTGTTAATAAACGGGGATTGCTGGTCGGCACGGACCCGGTGGGCCGAAGGGCCTGTTTCCGCGCTGTATCTCTAAACTAAACTAAACTAAAAATACGAATTTCTCCAAATAAACCTTTGATGAAAGGTACAATAAATTGTTTTAGTTGAGAGACACAGGGTGGAAACAGGCCCTTCGGCCCACTGATTCTACCATCGATCATCCGTACACTAGTTCTGTTACCCCACTTTTGCGCCTCACACTCAAGGAAATTTGAAGAAGCCATTTAATCTACAAACCTGTGTGGGAAGGAATTGCAGATGCTAGCTTATACCAAAGATAGACACAAAGTGCTGGAGTAACGTTGGGCGGCACGGTGGCGCAGCGGTAGAGTTGCTGCCTTACAGCGAATGCAGCGCCGGAGACTCAGGTTCGATCCTGACTACGGGCGCCGTCTGTACGGAGTTTGTACGTTCTCCCCGTGACCTGGGTGGGTTTTCTCCGAGATCTTCGGTTTCCTCCCACACTCCAAAGACGTACAGGTATGTAGGTTAATTGACTGGGTGTGGGATAGTGTTAATGTGCGGGGATCGCTGGTCGGCGGGGACTCGGTGGGCCGAAGGGCCTGTTTCCGCGCTGTATCTCTAAAAAAAATAAATTCTAACCCAGCGGGTCGGGCAGCATCTCTAGAGAAAAAGGGTGGTTGACGTTCAGGTCGGAACCCTTCTTCAGACTGAATGTAGAGTGGAGGGAACTAGAGGTAGGAAAAGGCTGGAACAGGGTTGGCAACAGATGACCAAGGAAGGGTCATCGAGACCGCACCGAACAGCGATCACCCGTACACTAGTTCTATCCAACATACTAAAGGCAATTTACGGAAGCCATTTAACCTACACGTCTTTGGAGTGTGGGAGGAAACTGGAGCACCCGGAGAAAACCCACGCAGGTCCCGGGGAGAACGTACAAACTCCGTACAGACAACACCTGAGGTCAGGATCAAACCTGGGTCTCCAGCGCTGTGAAGCAGCAACTCTACCGCTGAGCCCATTCCGCTGGTGGCAATGACATGGAGGGTTTGGCTGGCTGCTTTACGCCCAAATTTTCTGGACGTTTCCCAGCAGTGGGTTCCTAATGGAATCAGTGGCATCGCATGAAGCAGCAGCAACTTCAGATTTAAGGGACCTTCCTTTAGGAAGGAGACGAGAAGAAATTTCTTTGGAGAGAGGGTGGTGAATCTGTGGAATTCTTTGCCACAGAAGGCTGTGGAGGCCAAGTCAATGGATATTTTTAAGGCAGAGATAGATAGATTCTTGATTAGTGCGGGTGTCAGAGGTTATGGGGAGAAAGCAGGAGAATGGGGTTAGGAGGGAGAGATAGATCAGCCATGATTGAATGGCGGAGTGGACTTAATGGGCCGAATGGCCTAATTCTGTTCCTATCACTTATGAACTTATGAACAACTTCATCGCATGTGCACTGAAATAACTGGATTCACCACAGTCTGACTAAAAGAATCCCTCCTCACCTCCTTTCTATAAGTGCGTCCTTATTTAGTTTAATTTATTTCACGTTAAGTTAAGTTAAGTTAAGTTAAGTTAAGTTAAGTTAAGTTAAGTTAAGTTAAGTTAAGTTAAGTTAAGTTAAGTTAAGTTAAGTTAAGTTAAGTTAAGTTAAGTTAAGTTAAGTTAAGTTAAGTTAAGTTAAGTTAAGTTAAGTTAAGTTAAGTTAAGTTAAGTTAAGTTTAGTTTAAAGATACAGCTTATGCTCCATGGACAGAACAATGAGATTCTTACTTGCTGCAGCTTTACGGGCATTTTAACACAACAACTCAACAAATAAATAAAATAAACAATAATATAATAAAGTATTGGCTCCATGAGGTAATCAAAGCAGAATATTGCAAGCCAAAGTACATCGTGGACCCTATAAAAAGTCCCCAGCAGTCCTCTGCTGAAGCAGGTCAGGAGGTTGCAAGCTGATTCAAGGCTTTGATGGTTTTTGGAAGACAGGCTGTTCTTGAAGCTGGAGGCAATGATTCTCAGGCTCCTCGGAGGGGAGGTTGTAAGGTCCTCTGCTCCTGTGCCCGTTCATCATCTTGATGGTACAGCTTGTATCTTTGTTCCATTAAATCAGTTGCTCAAGACCGCATTGTTTTGTCGGTGGCATGGACTGCAGCCATGGTGGTAGATGAGGTCAGACTACTTTCTTCCAAAAATGAGCTAAACGTCTCGACCCCAAACATCACCCATCTCTTCTCTCCAGAGATGCTGCCTGACCCGCTGAGTTACTTCAGCATTTTGTGTCTATCTTGAGCTAAACTTTAGTTTAGGAAGAAACTACAGATGCTGGTGTAAACCAAAGATAGGCACAAAAGGCTGGAGTAACTCAGCGGGTCAAACAGCATCTCTGGAGAATAGGACTAGGTGACATTTCGGGTCAAGACCCCTCTTCATTTTAGTTTAGTTTAGTTCGGTTTAATTTAGAGATACATTGCGGAAACAGGCCCTTCGGCCCACCGACCAGCGATCCCTGAATACTAGCACTATCCTACACGCTAGGGACAATTTACAATATTTACCAAAGCCAATTAACCTACAAACCTGTACGTCTTTGGAGTGTGGGAGGAAATCGGAGCACCCGGGGAAAGCCCACGAGGTCACGGGGAGAACGTACAAACTCCGTACAGACAACACCCGTAGTCAGGATTGAACCCGGGTCTCTGGGACTTTAACTCTACCATTGTGCCACCATGCCGCTAACCTTATGGGTGTTGTTGGAGCAGACATCCACCAGGCAAGTAAACACTATTCTGTGTACTATTTGATACACAGTGTACACTAATTACCTAATGGATAGCAGGGGTAATTTTACGAAGGTAGACATAAAATGCTTGGGTAACTCAGCGGGTCAGGCAGCATCTCTAGAGAGAAGGAATGGGTGACGTTTCGGGTTGAGACCCTTCTTACGTTTAACTAATTTGGAAGAAAGTAGTCTGAAGAAGGGTCTCGACCCGAAACATCACCCATTCCTTCTCTCCAGAGATGCTGCCTGTCCCGCTGAGTTACTCCAGTATTTTGTGTCTACCTTCGATTTAAACCAGCATCTGCAGGTTTTTTTTCCTACAGGGACGATTATGGTTTAGTTTACTGAACCATTTAGGATATTATGCCTTGTTACATAGAAATATAGAAAACAGGTGCAGGAGTAGGCCGCTCGGCCCTTCGATCCAGCTGATCATGGCTGATCATCCAAAATCAGTACCCCGTTCCTGCTTTCTCCACACATCACCTTGATCCAGCTAGCCCTAAGACCTAAATCTAACTCTCTCTTGAAAACATCCAGTGAATTGGCCGCCACTGCCCTCTGTGGCAGAGAATTCCACAAATTCACAACTCCCTGGATGAAAACGTTTTTCCTCATCTCAGTCCTAAATGGCCGACCCCTTATTCTTACACTGTGAAAGCTGTTAAAGTATTAAATGGTGAAAAAATATGTTAAAGCTATTCTGTTAATGCAAGCTTAGGCGCCCCATATACCTGAGCATATTTAATAATTTTCAAAATTAAAAATCACACCCAATATTACACCATCAAGGTAAACACAAAATGCTGGAATAACTCAGCGGGTCGGGCAGCATCTCGGGAGAGAAGGAATGGGTGACGTTTCGGGGTGAGACCCTTCTTCAGATTGATTTTTTCCTACGCATTGCACCATCAAGACTTGGTAGGATTGGGTACCAATGAGATCACTCAAGAACTGGTTTGGCAGCAGTTTAAAGTCCCCCAGCTGTGTTCTAACTAAATCACTCCTCAGTGCAATATTAACGTAAATAAATAATTCTGCCAAATCTATGTGCAGGACCTTTGAAATCAAACCCACCTTTCCATACCCTTTGAAGTTATGTACAAAAATCTTCTGAAAAAACATATTTTAATTAGGGCGGCCAGCAAAACAAGACAGTTTGATTCCCCTTTTTAAGGGGTTGGAAACCACTTTTCATTTAGTCAGAGCTTGTTTTGGGAGTGTTTTTGTTGTGTTGTTACAGCCTCCAGAAACACCACAAAGAGAGATCGCTGATCTGAAAGACTGATGCCAACTTTAAATTGCTTGGCATTGAACGGTATGAATGTGCTTTTGCTTTCAGATCTTATCACTTCGAAGATGTGGAGTCAGAGCCAGAAATGTGTAATCAATCACGGTTGGACTGGGCCGAGGAAAGCAAGCAGAAAGAAGAAAACCAACACAGCGCCAGCAAACAGAAATGAGAGGTGGTTAAGAATTAGGGTTGCCAACTGTCTCGCATTAGCCAGGACATCCCGTATTTTGGGCTAAATTAGTTTGTCCCGTACGGGACCACCCTTGTCCCGTATTAGTAGGGTTGCCAACTTCCTCACTCCCAAATAAGGGACAAAGGGTGACGTCACCGCCCCGCGCCCCACGAGACCTCACCCAGCCAGCGGCCACGTGCTCCCACTCCACCAATGGCGGCCGGCACCTGGGACATGTGACAATAAAACACTCTTGACTCTTGACTCTTGATATATTACGCCCTGAAGAAGGGTCTCAACACGAAACATCACCCATTCCTTCTCTCCAGAGATGATGCTTGTCCCACTGAGTTAATCCAGCATTTTGTGTCTAGCTTCCATGTTACGATCCATGATTTCCACCCTATCTTCCTCTTGTGCATCACCAATGTTTTCTCTTCAAAGCCGGCCTTCTTGAGTATAGTTGCATTTTCATCTCTAACCCTCCCAATTTTTCTATCAGTCTTAAAAAACAATCTTTAGGTCGTCCTTTGCATCCTACGATATATCTTTGTAGAAACAAGGAACTGGTGATGCTGGTTTATACGCAAAGGACTGGAGTAACTCATCAGGTCAGGCAGCATCTCAGGACTTCATCGCTGAAGTTTGAATAAGGGTCCCGACTGAAACGTCATCCATCCTTTTTCTCCAGAGATGCTACCTGACCCGTCAAGTTACTCCAGCACTTTGTGTCTACCTTTAATATCTCTTTCTATAGTTACCATTTAAATTTGTATAATAATTCTATTAGGCAGACAATGGGTTGGTTTACGGTCTTAAAAGATACCATTGGTGAGAAATTCATTTCCAGTTGCACTAAATACACAAATGTTTATGTTAAATTTTATTTTACGAGGCTGTGTGTCTTGTTACTTTTTACTTAGTATGGCTGTATGGTAACTCAAATTTCACCGTATCTTAATTGGTACATGTGACAATAAATTGATCTTGAAATCTTGAAATAGAAACATAGAAACATAGAAACATAGAAAATAGGTGCAGGAGTAGGCCATTCGGCCCTTCAAGCCTGCACCGCCATTCAATATGATCATGGCTGATCATCCAGCTCAGTATCCTGTACCTGCCTTCTCTCCATACCCCCTGATCCCTTTAGCCACAAGGGCCACATCTAACTCCCTCTTAAATATAGCCAATGAACTGGCCTCAAAATCTTGAAATAATATTCTGTGTGTAGGATGGAACTGCAGATGCTTGTTTAAACTGAACTTCAGACTTCTTAAGAAGTCTTAAGAAGGGTCTCGACCCGAAATGTCACCCATTCCTTTTCTCCAGAGATGCTGTCTGACCCGCTGAGTTCCTCCAGCTTATTGTGTCTCTCTACAGTATTCTATTTCAAAATTCCCTTTCCACTGAAGTCAATGGAATTGGGTTTTGGAAACAACTTACCACTGCCGTTAAGATAGAGTGCACCAACAACACGCTTCTCCGCGGATTGTCACCTTGTCGTGGTGGAGAAGCTCGTGTGGTCCTGCGATCCTGAGAGCGATGCCGTCTGGAGCTACGCTCCTGGTAGGGTCACCCATGGCGGTAAGGTCGAGGGGGAGGTCCCTGACAACGAGCAATCCAACCAAGACCTCAACGGTGGAACAGGCGGAGGATGATGGCTGACTTTAGTGGAGCGTCACAACGGCTGGGAAGGCGGGTGGATGAAGGCTGCAGCAGAAAAGGGTCCCCGGTCGTCTTGGACTCCACGCCACTGGATCCTGACCCAGATCTGTCAAGAACCGTGTGATGGCTGTCTGTGCACCAGTCTCCCCACGTTAAACAAAGTCACGCACAGGCGTCCGACCCTATGGAGAGGACAGTCACGCTTGCTTCCAGTGACCGCCGATGATGATCTACACATGGGGGTGAACTCTAAGATATCCAGAATGGTATATTTTTTTGCTAATTGTTTTACCACCAGCTTTCAGAAGTGCAAGCAGACCCACATAACACATCGTGTCACCTGCGTGACTTTGTCTCCTTTACTGTATGCAGGCCAAGCAAGGAGAAAGGCAGAAAGCACCAATTCATAACTACAATTCCGTCCTTAAATAAAATTTAGTTCAGGCAAACATTCAAAATAAGTGTAATTCATGACTATTCTGCAATCACAGTGCCATGTTTAACACCTTAATTAAGTTACCTACTGGGACACATAAAAAGTCGTAAATAAGAAAAACTTGGATTAATAAACAACTTGCATCTATTAACATGTGAACAGGTATAAATTACTCTCTTTGAGATACTCCATATAATTGTATGCTTAAATCAAATCATAGCTTAGCTTGTAAAATTGTCAATGCTTTTATGCTGTTTTAACAGGATTCACTAAGATTGGGTTCCAATCTTATTTCCAGGCAATTACGTTGAACTGAACACAGGCAGATATCTCAAAAGCTTTATTTCGGTAAGTTGTTTTATATTGTTGCATGAATTATTATCTATGAATAATTAATAACCATTCATTAATAGGGCGTCACGGTGGCGCGGCGGTAGAGCTGCTGCCTTACAGCGCCAGAGGCCCGGGTTTGGTCCCGACTACGGGTGCTTGTCTGTACGGAGTTTGTACGTTCTCCCCGTGACCTGCCTGTGTGGGTTTTCTCCGGGATCTTCGGCACCCTCCCACACTCCAAAGACGGACGGGTTTGGAGGTTAATTGGCTTCTGTAAATGGTACACTGCCCCTAGTGTGTAGGGTAGTGCTAGTGTACGGGGTAACCGCTGGTCAGCATGGACTCTGTGGGCCGAGTGGCCTGTTTCCGAGGTGTACCTCCAAAGATCCATTATATCATAACTTTCCCTCTCGACCCAAAGGCCTTTATTCACGATATTTCACTGCAGTTGCTCACATGGGGGAACATTCATTGAAGGAGATGAGCTATTTAAAGACACTAAATTTGTGTTAACTTTGAATGGTTTCCTCTCAGTTCCTACGGCTCAGCTAATTGCACTGATTTTTAGTGATCTCCATGCAGTTATTAATGCCATTTCCTCTTCTCAGCTTTAGGTAATCCATATTTTGCTGTAAAGTGTCACTCATCATTTTATTGCCTTTCATTTAAGGCTGCCTAAATTTTGCATTTCAGGCAACGGACAAGCAGGCCGATTAAATAGATGGTGCTGCTGCTACACAACTCCTGTGCTTTCTGTGAGGAGTTTGCACGTTCTCTCTGTGACTGCACGGATTTAGTTTTTTTAGATTTTTTTTTTAGATTTAGAGATACAGCGCGGAAACAGGCCCTTCGGCCCACCGAGTCCGCGCCGCCCAGCGATCCCCGCACATTAACACTATCCTACACCCACTAGGGACAATTTTTACATTTACCCAGTCGATTAACCTACAAACCTGTACGTCTTTGGAGTGTGGGAGGAAACCGAAGATCTCGGAGAAAACCCACGCAGGTCAAGGTGAGAACGTACAAACTCCGTACAGACGGCGCCCGTAGTCTCCGTTAGGATGAGAGGGGATCTTATCGAAATGTATAAGATTATTAAGGGGTTGGACACGTTAGAGGCAGGAAACATGTTCCCAATGTTGGGGGAGTCCAGAACCAGGGGCCACAGTTTAAGAATAAGGGGTAGGCCATTTAGAACTGAGATGAGGAAAAACTTTTTCAGTCAGAGAGTTGTGAATCTGTGGAATTCTCTGCCTCAGAAGGCAGTTGAGGCCAATTCTCTGAATGCATTCAAGAGAGAGCTAGATAGAGCTCTTAAGGATAGCGGAGTCAGGGGGTATGGGGAGAAGGCAGGGACGGGGTACTGATTGAGAATGATCAGCCATGATCACATTGAATGGCGGTGCTGGCTCGAAGGGCCGAATGGCCTCCTCCTGCACCTATTGTCTATTGAAATGTGAAGAGTCAGGGAGACGGACTCGAACACGGGTAATTGCTTCATTCAGTGTGGCTATCAGATAAGACGTCATCGTTTTTTTAATACAGATACAGTGTGGAAACAGTCCCTTCGGCCCACCAAGTCCGCCCCGACCGGCGATCACCCAGTTGTGCATCCTACACTCTTGGTACAATTTGCAGAAGCCAATTAACCAGTTTCCAAACCTGCACGTCTTTGGAATGTGGGAGGAAACCAGAGCACCCGGAGAAAACCCACGCAGGTCACGGGGTAAACGTAGAAACTCCATACAGACAGCACCCCTAGTCAGGATCGGACCCGGGTCGCTGGTGCTGTGAGGCCGCAACCCTGCAATTAAACTAAACAACACCTTGCTCCCAATCAAAACATATGTGCTGGACTTAACATCGCCCGGTGCGACTTGGCCGCGGGACCTTCCATCGCCCGGTGCGGCTCGGCCGCTGGACTTAACATCGCCCGGCGCGGCTCGGCCGCGGGGCCTAACATCGCTGGTGCGGCTCGGCCGCTGGACTTAGCGGTGCCCGGTGCGGCTCGGCCGCGGGGCCTAGCATCGCACGGCGCGGCTCGGCAGCGGGACTTAGCTGCGCACGGCTCGGCCGCGGGGCCTTCCGTCGCCCGGCTCGGCCACGGGATGTTTCAGCGCCCGGTGCGGCTCGGCCGCGGGGACTTCCATCCCCTTGCGGGGACTGTGCGGGTCGGTCGGGGACGAGCTGTCTGTCCGTGGGCGTGGGGAAGAGAGTGGAAGTTTTGTTGCCTCCATCACAGTGAGGGGGTGTTTGGAGTCACTGTGATGGATGTTTGTGTTGGGGTCGTGTGTCTTGTGTTCTTTTTTGTGTATGACTGCTATGTAATTTCGTTCGGTACCTTGGTACCGAATGACAAATAAAGCTCTGTTGAACTGTTGAACTGTTGTAGTCAGTGGGTCTTGCAACATCCGTGCAGGGAGTGGACAGGCAACATTTTGGGTTGGGACCCATCTTGACTGACGAAGGGTCCCGACCCAAAACATCACCCGTCCATTCCCTGCACAGACGCTGCCTGACATGCTTCCTCCAGCACTTTGTGTTTTGTTCAGGATTCCAGCATCTGCAGTTCCTCGTGCCAACATTTTGCTCCTAAAAATTTTAACTTTCCTTTTCAAATCTCTCCGTGCTCTTTGCCCTTTTTACCTCTCACATTTCTTCCAGCCTTTTAATTCCCTGAGATATTTGCTCTGATCTTATTCTGGCCCTTCGAAGCTCCATCTGTTTAGCTTTCGAAGCTCCATTGGTTACGTTGCCTTCAACTATCAAGCTTTAAGCTCTGGAGATGTCTCATTAAAACGTTCTGCCTCTTTTTTTTTTTAAAGGAATTTGGTTGCCCACTTGCCAATATATTTCCTGTTGCCTTAGAACATCATAGAAACATAGAAACATAGAAAATAGGTGCAGGAGTAGGCCATTCGGCCCTTCCAGCCTGCACCACCATTCAATATGATCATGGCTGATCATCCAGCTCAGTAGCCTGTACCTGCCTTCTCTCGATACCCCCTGATCCCTTTAGCAAAAAGGGCCACATCTAACTCCCTCTTAAATATAGCCAATGAACTGGCCTCAACTACCTTCAGTGGCAGAGAATTCCATAGACTCACCACTCTCTGTGTGAAGAAATGTTTTCTCATCTCGGTCCTAAAAGACTTCCCCTTTATCCTTAAGCTGTGACCCCTGGTTCTGTACTCCCCCAACATCGGGAACAATCTTCCTGCATCTAGCCTCTCCAACCCCTTCAGAATTTTATATGTTTCTATAAGATCCCCCCTCAGTCTTCTAAATTCCAGCGAGTACAAGCCCAGTCTATCCAGTCTTTCCTCATATGAAAGTCCCGCCATCCCAGGGGTCATACCTCCCTCGACATTAATGTTAAAGTCCTGGGGAACCTTCCTACAGAAGTATCTGGGGAAGCTTTTGCTACATTGAAATGTTACAGAAATACGAGTTGCTGTGGCAAGACTTTCAAAGGATGAGAGGAGATCTTATCGAAACGTGTAAGATTATTAAGGGGTTGGACACGTTAGAGGCAGGAAACATGTTCCCAATGTTGGGGGAGTCCAGAACAAGGGGCCACAGTTTAAGAATAAGGGGTAGGCCATTTAGAACTGAGATGAGGAAAAACTTTTTCAGTCAGAGAGTTGTGAATCTGTGGAATTCTCTGCCTCAGAAGGCAGTGGAGGCCAATTCTCTGAATGCATTCAAGAGAGAGCTAGATAGAGCTCTTAAGGATAGTGGAGTCAGGGGGTATGGGGAGAAGGCAGGAACGGGGTACTGATTGAGAATGATCCGCCAATGGCGGTGCTGGCTCGAAGGGCCGAATGGCCTCCTCCTGCACCTATTGTCTATTGTCTATTGTCTATAAACCAAAACCACTCCCAACCCCTGCCCACCTCCCCACCTCTCCCTCTTCCCCCCTCTCCCGTCAAGAAGTGTGAAAACCAGATTCACGGACAGCTTCTTCCCAGCTGTTATCAGGCGACTGAACCACCCAACGACAACCAGAGAGCAGTGCTGAACTACTAACTACCTCATTGGTGACCATAGGACTATCAGTCTTTCAGCGGACTTGACTGGACTTTACCTTGCACTAAACCAGGGGTACCCAACATTTTTTGTCCCGTTTATCCCTGGCAACTTTCCAAAAGTAAATTTACCCCCACCCTGTTTTGTTCAGTAATTTGAGTTTACACTTCTACCACAATAAAGCAACCGACAATGCGGAAATTTTAAAACACTGTTTTTAACATCATTATTTTAAGTTCAAATAACAATAATGGTAGGTGAAATTTACCCCCAGCGTCTCGTCCCGAAACGTCACCCATTCCTTCTCTCCAGAGATGCTGCCTGACCCGCTGAGTTACTCCAAACGTTTGTGTCTACCTTCGATTTAAACCAGCGTCTGCAGTTTTTGTTCCTAAACTAATGAAAAAATAGTCTTGTTGAGATTCCTCACTCCTATAAACCAAACAAAGTTAGAATCAAGGAACTGCAGATGCTGATTACAAAAGAAGACGTAAAGTGCAGGAGTAACTCAACGCATCAGGCAGCATCTCTGGAGAACTTGGATGGGTGATGCAAGATTCCTGACGCGAAATGCCACCCATCCATGCTCTCCAGAGGTGCTGCTGCCTGGCCTGTTGAGTTACTCCAGCACTCTGTGTCTTCAACCAACTAAATGTATCTGCTTTGGGTTTCTTTGCTCCCAAACAGCTGTTATATCATTTGGCTGCAGAAAATATTCTGGACTTCTGCTCCTTTGGAACTCCACCTGGCTTTGTGCCAACTCCACTTTCTGACCTCTTTGTTCCCAGTTGGGAAAAATCCACATGTTGGCAACCAGACGCAAATCAAACAAACTGGCATTAAATGAGGCTAAAATTAAATGAGGCAACAACTGGACAACAGACATCCATCGTCCAATATCCATCGAAGGTAGACACAAAATGCTGGAGTAACTCAGCGGGGCAGGCAGCATCTCTGGAGAGAAGGAATGGGTGACCTTTCGGGTCGAGACCCTTCTTCAGTCTCCATCGTCCAATATCGATTGTCGATTGTCCAAATATAAGAAAGACACAAAATGCTGGAGTAACTCGACGGGTCAGGCAGCGATTATCTCTGTAGAACATGGATAATTTCATGAGAGGATCCCGACCTCAAATGTCACCCGTCAATGTTCTCTTGAGATGGTGTCTGACTCATTGAGTTACTCCGACATTCTGCCTTTTCTGTGAGATTTAATTTTTTATTAACAAGGAACTGCAGATGTGAACTTACCAAAAAAAAAGCCACAAAATGCTGGAGTAACTCAATGGGTCAGGCAGCATCTCTGGAGAACACGGATGTGTGACATTTCGGGTCAGGACCCTTTACAGACTGCCTGGCCCGCAGAGTTACTCCAGCATTCTGTCCCTTTTCTGCGAGATTTCATCCCTAATTTGAAACATATAAGATTATTCATTGAAACGTATAAGATTATTAAGGGTTTGGACACATTAGAGGCAGGAAACATGTTCCTAATGTTGGGGGAGTCCAGAACCAGGGGCCACAGTTTAAGAATAAGGGGTAGGCCATTTAGAACGGAGATGAGGAAAAACATTTTCACTCAGAAAGTTGTGAATGTGTGGAATTCTCTGCCTCAGAAGGCAGTGGAGGCAAATTCTCTGGATGCTTTCAAGAGAGAGCTAGATGGAGCTCTTAATGATAGCGGAGTCAGGGGGTATGGGGAGAGGGCAGGAACGGGGTACTGATTGTTAATGGTCAGCCATGATCACATTGAATGGCGGTGCTGGCTCGAAGGGCCGAATGGCATCCTCCTGCACCTATTGTCTATTGTCTAATTTGTTTGGAATGCTGAAAATCACATTGTGCATGCCAGGCTCATCATTCTACAAACCGCTCTGATTTTAAAAATTGCAATTGGTCTGAAATGATAATTTTAATGAAAATGATGAATTTGCCGCAGAAGGGATTGGCTGCAAAGCTAATTAATCAGCGATTAATTGCACTTCCCATTTTCAACGATGAGCCTTCCTAGTAGAGTAGACAAGTTAACAACACCTTATTCCACCTGCTTTAAAAATGACGCGCATTTTAATGGCTGAAGAGTATATTAGTGTAAAAAATAAGTGGTGACCAACCTCCTTAATATTTGGTGGCAAGAAGTGCAGTTCCTTTTAGACACAACGCTGAGATTTATTTGTCCTGATTTTGCCTAATAGAGACCTAACTTTCAGGTCTTGCCCTTGCAGTAGGTGGTAAGGCAGAATATGAAGGCGTCTTTTGTCACCGTAATTCAGTATTGCTAATTTACTGCATCTAATAAAGAACAAAGGAAACTAGGCTTTCACAAGGGAACGTTACAGGTTATAATAACTCCCCCCCCCACCACCACCACAACCCGCTCCAACCTCCTGCGCTGCGGATTAATCAGAATTTATTTTTTTAAAATCCTATTTTTACAGTTCCCCGTTAATTAAAGGGGCTAAGATGTAAATAGGAAGAGTGACTATGAACATTGCAGAGAGCTGTAAACAAGACTCATTAAAAAGATGAATGACCGTGCAGATTGTTAAAATTGCTTACTGTGCAAGTGTATATTTTATAATTTTGTGACTGCTAAAAGGCCTAATGCCACGTAGTCATCCCACATTTATAATGGATGGTAATTTTAAACAGTGAAAAAGGGAAAACAGATCATGCTATTAATCAACAAGCTTAAAGGTCAGTCTTTCTATCAGCGCCAGTCGTTGGATGTAAAATACTCATAAATGAGAGAAAACAGGGGAGAAAACAGGCAAAAATTCCCCCTTCTGGTGTAAACATGAAAGGTGTGTGTTCACTTGTTCAGCGACAAAGTGACACAGAAAGTAAACACCAGCCATTTAATAAGCAAACTTTATTTTATTATTACTGCCTTTGTTAATTAACATTATGAACTTTTTAATTGGAAAGAGAGGAAAAATAATGAGCTTTTCCATTCAGGAAGCAACGTGCTGCTTTTTATTATCGACCTGCAGAAGTCCTGAGCGTGCAGGGAGATAAGGTGAGATGGCAGCATTACCAAACACACAGCGTCGGAGCGGAAAGATCATCTGACATCTGGAGGCTTTCAACAACGGGTGTCAGGGGTTACGGAGAGAGAAGGCAGAGGAATGGGGCTAGGAGGGAGAGATACTGTCGATCAGCCATGACTGAATGGCAGAGTAGACCTGATGGGCCGAATGGCCTGAATTCGGCTCCTATCACTCACAAACTTTTTCACCTGAATCCAACCAGGATCACGACATATACTCTGACTTGTGACGAAATGCTCTTGTGAGAGTGGTGAATCTGTGGAATTCTCTGCCACAGAAGGTAGTTGAGGCCAGTTCATTGGCTATATTTAAGAGGGAGTTAGATGTGGCCCTTGTGGCTAAAGGGATCAGGGGGTATGGAGAGAAGGCAGGTACAGGATACTGAGTTGGATGATCAGCCATGATCATATTGAATGGTGGTGCAGGCTCGAAGGGCCGAATGGCCTACTCATGCACCTATTTTCTATGTTTCTATGTTTCTATGCTCTACACAAAAAAACACAACATATTTTATCAACATTCTTGTGCATTGTGCTAGTTTAGCTTTTTTTTAGTTTAGTTTAAAGATACAGCACGGAAACAGGCCCTTCAGCCCACCGAGTCCGCACTGGCCAGAGATCCCCATGCATTTACACTATACTACACGATATATCTCGGGTCAATTTAACCATTTTTTTACCAAAACCATTTCAACTACAAATCTGTACATCTTTGGTATGTGAGAGGAAACTGGAGCATTCGGTGAAAACCCTCGCAGGTCACGGGGATAACGTACAAACTCTGGACAGACTGCACCCGTGGTCAGGATGGAACCCGGGTCTCTGGCGCTGTGAGGCAGCAACTCTACCGCTGCGCCACCGCGCCGCCCCTAACATATTTATTCTATCCTCATTTTTTTTTTAAATCACTTATTGAAATGATCCTTTCTTATAATTTAGTTAAGAAAATCAATGGTGGATTTTATAACAAGAAACTTGATTTTTTTATTTTGAGCTACTGTGATTATATATAATCCTACCGGGCAGGAATTGGTAACCCAACTCACCCAATCACCCAACTCAACCTCAAAGGCACGTCAGGGTGGCTTGGGTCCTTCCACTGTAAGGTCCTTTTATAGCCTATTAAATTAACTGCTTGCAAAACATCACTGTTTGGACAAATAGTTAGTCAGGGTGGGAGACTTTGTTTATTGACCCATGGAGTCATAGAGTCTTACAGCATGGAAACAGGCCCTTCGGCCCAACTTGCCCACACTGACCAACATGTCCCATCTACGCTCGTCCCACCTGGCCCATAGCCCTCCAAACCTCTCCTATCCATGTACCTGTCTAAATGTTTCTTAAAACATTGCGATAGTACATAGTGGCGCAGCGGTAGAGTTGCTGCCTTACGGCACTTGTAGCACTGGAGGCCCTGGTTGATCCCGACTACGGGTGCTGTCTGTATGGAGTTTGTATGTTCTCCCCGTGACCTGCGAAGGGTTTTCTCCAAGATCTTCAGTTTCCTCCCAAAAGACGTACAGGTTTGTAGGTTAATTGGCTTGGTGTATGTGTAAATCGTCCCTAGTGTGTGTAGAAAAGTGTTAATGTGCAGGGATCGCTGGTTCCGTGCGGACTCGGTGGACCGAAGGGCCTGTTTCCACACTGGGTCTCTAACTAAGTACCTGCTCAACAATCTCCTCCGGCAGCTCATTCCAGACACGCACCACCTGTGTATAAGAAAGATAGCCCTCAGGTTCTTATTCAATATTTCCCCACTCACCTTAAACCCATGTCCTCTGGTTCCTGATTCCCCTACTCTGAGCAAGAGGCTTGGTGCATCTATCTGATCTATTCTTTTGATTTTTTAAACCTCGATAAGATCAACCCTCATCCTCCTGCGCTCCAAGGAACAGAGTCCCTGTGTCCCGGGATGGCGCCTGACCTGGTGGTGAAAGTCAGTAGGTCTGTCCACTATCACCAAAATCCATGATAAAGGGGTCCATAATAATGAGGGATCCTCCAACCTCATCTATTGCATCCGCTGCTCCAGATGTCAACTTATTTACATCGGCCAAACCAAACGCAGGCTCGGCGATCGCTTCGCTCAACACCTGAGCTCGGTCCGCGTTGGCCAAACTGGTCTCCCGGTGGCCGAGCACTTCAACTCCCCCTCCCATTCCCAGTCTGACCTTTCTGTCATAGGCCTCCTCCAGTGCCATAGTGAGGCCCCCCTGGAAATTGGAGGAACAGCACCTCATATTTCGCCTGGGCAGCTTGCAGCCCAGTGGTACGAACATTGACTTCTCCAACTTTAGATAGTTCCTCTGTCCCTCTCTTCCCCTCCCCCTTCCCAGTTCTCCCACTGTCTTCCTGTCTCCACCTATATCCTTCCTTTGTCCCGCCCCCCTGACATCAGTCTGAAGAAGGGTCTCGACCCGAAACGTCACCCATTCCTTCTCTCCTGAGATGCTGCCTGACCTGCTGAGTTACTCCAGCATTTTGTGAATAAATACCTTCGATTTGTACCAGAATCTACAGTTAATTTCGCATAATAACGAGGGTTGACTTTATAGCAGAGCAATTGTTAAGACTGACGACAGATTGCTCCTTTTAAGGACTGCTGGTGATTAGCCAAGAAACCTCCAAGAAACGTCCCCAGAGCCATGTCCATGGAATGAGAAGTCACTGCAGATGCTGGGACCTTTAGCACAAAACAAACTGCTGGAGGAACTCAACGGGCCAGGGCACCATCTGTAGAGGGAAAGAGACCGATGACATTTGTGGGTCAGCATCCTGATCCTTCAGACTGCTGCTTCCATTTCCATTTCAGCTGACCAGAGGGTGATGAAGCAGCCCACAGATTCCAGTCAGAACACAGAGGTCAAGTGACTATCATTAGTGTCTGAAGAAGGGTCTCGACCTGAAACGTCACCCATTCCTTCTCTCCAGAGAAGCCGTCTGTCCCGCTGGGTCACTCGTGATGCATCCAAGTCTTTCCAGATCAAAGTTTGCATCCAGCGGGGAAGAAAGCATTGACTAAGTCAGATTGATGTACAAGAATATTCGGACTATTTGATTTATTAGCCTTCTGGATACAGAATCAGAAGGATAGATAACAGTTTAGTTTAGTTTAGTTTAGTTTAGTTTAGTTTAGTTTAGTTTAGTTTAGTTTAGTTTAGTTTAGTTTAGTTTAGTTTAGTTTAGTTTAGTTTAGTTTAGTTTAGTTTAGTTTAGTTTAGTTTAGTTTAGTGATACAGAACGGAGCCTGGCCCTTTGGCCCACAGAGTCTGCACTGACCAGCGATCAGAGTACACTAGTTCTATCCTACACACTAGGGTCAATGTCCAGAGGCCAATTAACCTACAAACTAAATATCATAATTGTTCAGTCAAATCTTGCAGATTTGAAGTTATGCATTAATTACATTGTATCTCATCTCTCTGTGTCTGCCCTCATTAGTCATTGATTTAAAAGATCAATATTTTTTTTTAAATTGAAAACTATTCTTACTATTTTAATTTAGAATGGGCACATGGAACAGATCTAATTCTTGAAAGGTAGCTCTCTAGTACAAACTATTATTTAATACAGCAAACTACAAAATATGATAAATTAATAAACCTATGTAACAGGTCGATTTTGAACACTTTTTTCTAAAATGGAATCTGATTTGTAAAATATGAAGTGAAACTTCAAAATATAATTAAAAATAATTATTCTTACTATTTTAATTTAGAACAGAACTAATTCTTGGAAGGTACCATTCTAGCACAAACTATTATTTAATACAGCAAAACTACGTTGAAATAATAAATCTACGTGACAGTTAAACACTTTACTAAAATGTAATCTGATTTGTAACTGGTAAAGTGAAACTTTAAAATAGACCACCATCATTTTCAATTAGTGCTTCCATTCTCTCCAATGTCTGACGCATTATTTTCTTGCCGCGTTTTATCGTGAGTTTGTCTCACTGATTATTTATGTGGGTCCGGATAAATTGTTTATCGTTTGTGAAAGATATACAGTCTGCCATCCCAAGGACGCTTTGGCGTTTTCGTCTCTAACTTAGCAGCCTGACAAGTTGACTCTATCATTTCCTATTTTCTCGAGTCAACCCTCATCTGTGCCCAAGGCAGCCGCTTTGAGCTGAAATTATTCTGTCGGGAGCTCTTTTACAAGGAAGTTACTTCATTTCCATCTTTTGTGTTGTGCTGAATGCAAACGTCGTTCTCTCAGCAATATTCAGCCCCTTAAGCTCCCATCTTCAGCCTTACATAAATATACACCCCTTCCCTGACTATAATTCACGTCAAGCCTAGAAAAATAGTCACTTCCTCATGGGTCCGATCCCCCTGCAATGTCAACAGCTGCACACACTCCCCTCAGCGATTCCTTATCTCCAAGTTTCCATTTGTTTCTCTGCTCCACCAACGCTTCCAATAAAGGACTTTATTAAATTCTTACTTAGACAACTTGAAAATGGGTTCAGAGACCAGAGAGCAGAAAGAGTTGGCTTGGAGAAGCGCAAAACAATCAACCAAGAGTCTTACTCACCAAGTCCATACGGGAAACCCAAGCTGATAGTAATTCCAGGAAAAAAAAATCGCAAAGTGGCTGGAGGTCAAATCTATGTTGAAAGGAACAAAAACACCAGGAATGTTCGATTTGCAAATGAAGAGTGCAAGTAAGGAAAACTTGTCTGTGGTAGTAAAACGCACCAAAAGCTCGGAGATTAGTCCAAAAAATATACATAGCATTTGACACAGCCACTGGAGTAACTCAGCGGGTCAGGCGGCATCTGTGGGGGGACTGGATGGGCGACGTTTCGGGTTGCGATAATTTGTCATCGTTTCGGCTCAACAATCGCATTGGAGTGTGAATGGACTTGAACTTTCCTTCTTGTATTTTGAATTATCAACTCTTCTTCTGCATTTTACTAAGTTCCAAAACATGTCCCAGCATCATTTATACCCACATACTTAACCTTTCCTAGTTGTGTTTTATTAACAACCCAAAACATCGCCTGTCAATTCCCTCCACAGATGCTGCCAGACTCAATGAGTTACTCCAGCACTTTGGGTTTTACTCTATATTTCAGCATCTACAGTTCCTTGTGGCCAACATTTCTCAGGAACTATTTGAGGCAGATTAAAGACCATCTCCTGTACTTCAAATGGGGAGCAACTAGCCTTCGGTCAATTGCTATTGAGGGAGTGCAGTGTAGGTTCACCAGGTTAATTCCCGGGATGGCGGGACTGACATATGATGAAAGAATGGGTCGACTGGGCTTGTATTCACTGGAATTTAGAAGGATGAGAGGGGATCATATAGAAACAGAAAATTCTTAAGGGATTGGACAGGCTAGATGCAGGAAAAATGTTCCCGATGCTGGGGGAGTCCAGAACCAGGGGCCACACAGTTTAAGAATAAGGGGTAGGCCATTTAGGACTGAGATGAGGAAAACCTTTTTCACCCAGAGAGTTGTGAATCTGTGGAATTCTCTGCCACAGAAGGCAGTGGAGGCCAATTCACAGGATGTATTTAAGAGAGAGCTAGATATAGCATTTAGGGTTAACGGAATCAAGGGATATGGGGAGAAAGCAGGAACGGGTACTGATTTTGGATGATCAGCCATGATCATAGTGAATGGCGGTGCTGGCTCGAAGGCCCGAATAGCCTACTCCTGCACCTATTTTCTATGCTTCTATGCAACACTAAATGTGTGTGAGAGTGTCAGGATAGATATTTGACATTTAACAAGATGAAGGTGCCAAACGTTTGGTAATGTGGACATAGAATTAATGCAAGTGAGTGCAAAATTGTTGCTGATGCATTTAGACTTGTTTAATGGTGACCACTCGAGATAAATTAGACCCGAAACGTAACCCTTTCCTTTTCTCCCGAGAGGCTGCCTGACCTGTTGAGTTACTCCAGCATTTTGTGTCCACCTTCGATTTATACCAGCATCTGCAGTTTTTTTTCCCACACCTTCAACCCACAATCTCAGTGCTGAAAATAATGCCAAAATAAACTAATCTCATCTTCCTGTACATGAGTCATATCCCTCCATTTTCTGCGTAAACATGTGTTTCTCTAAAGGACTCTTAACCATCACTATCGCATCTGCCTCCACCATCACCCCTGGCAGCCTGTTCTCAGAAATATTGTCACACTGTCTGTGCAAAAAAAAAAACATGCTCCTTTGAACTTTGTCCCTCTCACCCTGACGCCATGCCCTGTGACATTTCCACTCTGGAAAATAACGGTTATGACTGACTACCTTATCTCACGATTTAGAAAATAGGTGCAGGAGGAGGCCATTCGGCCCTTTGAGCCAGCACCGCCATTCACTGTGATCATGGCTGATCGTCCACAATCAATAACCAACCCGTGCCTGCCTTCTCCCCATAGCCCTTGATTCCACTAGCCCCTTGAGCTCTATCTAACTCTCTCTTAAATCCATCCACTGATTTGGCCTCCACTGCCCTTTGTGGCAGAGAATTCCACAAATTCACAACTCTCTGGGTGAAAAAAGTTTTTTCTCACAGTTTTAAATGGCCTCCCCTTTATTCTAAGACTGTGTGGCCCCTGGTTCTGGACTTCCCCAACATTGGGAACATTTTTCCTGCATCTAGCTTGTCCAGTCCTTTTATATGTTTCTATAAGATCCCCTCTCATCCTTCTAAACTCACTCCATAACTTCCGCACTCCATAACAATCTACGATTTAATATGCTTCCATCAGGAATGCTGTTCCTCTTCCAGCCGGAGTGTGCACTCTCCAAATTATGTATTCACATTCTTTGAACGTAACTTGTCTCAGTACAGCCGTGACATTTTACACTCTGTCAACAAGCTTGCCGATAAGAAAGAGTTGTGTCGCACTGCTTTGCCTCACGGTTCCTCGTTCACTAAAGAGACTGTCGACACAGAAAACTCTGGAGAGGGAGAGGGGGGGAAAAAAACCCAAACCTGTCTTCTGAATATCAGCTGAACAAAAATTATGTGCTCACTTCAAATGAACTCTGCTGTAAAGCAGAAGTCTATAATGAGAGGGTGTCAGAGAGTCAACCGGCAATCTGCATGCCAAGATATACTTGTGATGTCTTTATGGAACTGGAGTCTAACGGGCCTGTTGTGTGAATCTGTCAGTGTTGGAAACAACAGCCAGACATGTCACAACTTACCTTACCTCTTCACACAGCGGCGCAGCGGTAGAGTTGCTGCCTTACAGCGCTTGCAGCGCCGGAGACCCGGGTTCGATCCCGACTACGGGCGCTGTCTGTGCAGAGTTTGTACGTTCTCCCTGTGACCCGCGTGGGTTTTCTCCGAGATCTTCGGTTTCCTCCCACACTCCAAAGACGTCAGTCTGAAGAAGGGTCTCGACCCGAAACATCACCCATTCCTTCGCTCCTGAAATGCTGCCTGACCTGCTGAGTTACTCCAGCATTTTGTGAATAAATGCCTTCGATTTGTACCAGCATCTGCAGTTATTTTCTTATACTCCAAAGACGTACAGGTTTGTAGGTTAATAGGCTTGGTATAAGTGTAAATTGTCCCTGGTGTGTGTGTGTGTGTGTGTGTGTGTGTGTGTGTGTGTGTGTGTGTGTGTGTGTAGGATAGTGTAAGTGTGTGGGGAACGCATGGTCGGTGCTAACTCGGTGGGCCGAAGGGCCTATTTCCACGCTGCACCTCTAAACTAAACTAAAAAGCACGACAATTTTTTTTCTCTCGAGAGAGGATATAAAAGAAATAACGATCGTAATTTTTTTCCACAACAATCTACGAGGTGGCGTTGCAGTTTGAGAAGAAGCAAGTAGATGAGAGTTATGGATAAGGATGGACTTTCCCTGTTGACACTTTAAGCCCAACCACAGTGAGAAGGCGGTGAATGGTAACTATGAGGAAAATAACTACACTCTATGCTGAAGGTATCACAAAAAGCTGGAGTAACTCAGTGGGTCAGGCAGCATCTCAGGAAAGAAGGAATGGGTGACGTTTCCCGAAACGTCACCCATTCCTTCTCTCCTGAGATGCTGCCTGACCCGCTGGGTTACTCCAGCTTTTTTGTGATACCTTCGATTTGTACCAGCATCTGCAGTTATTCTACGCTGAGACAAACTGGAGCCTGTCAGGCCTAAGGCAATTGCGATTCTTTTACTAATCCCATTTACTTTACATTGGGTCATTTTCTGAATTAAGTATTCATTATTGTCCTTAATTATTAATGATTTGTGATCTATGATCAATTATCAGTCAATTATCAGTTGCCGCTACTTTCCGTGAACACCCAGGACTTAAATAATACATTGTGTAATTATGCTTGTAGATATAATTAACAATAATACGACAAAGAGGGGAACCTGGACATGCAAGTCTTTCGGTGGAAGAGTAATAACTTTATATGAATTTTGATTGTTTTTATCAGGGAACATTTTTATTTCAATTTATAATATGAAATTGTCGTCCGTGACCTGAGACTAATTGCACATTCCATAGCTAAAGTTCGCTTTAATTAACGTTGTGTTCGGGGGTAATGATAACATCCTGCATTATTAGCAGAAGGCTTCAATCTCGCCGAACACTTAACTGACCTGAGTTGCTGTCTTGGAAATATATTACACTTGCAGGCAGTGCGAGCAGATGCCCATTAAGAAAATAGAACTAATGATATCAAACTAGTTCGCGGCTTGTTTTGAGGCTGACAAACCTGTCATCCACATAATCTAGGAGGCTATTGTAGCCTTCTCAGAAAGCCATACCACTCTACCATTTCAGTCCAATTTCCTAATAATGGACCTGTCATAAATTCTAAGAGGCAACAGGACAGTGAGTACTAGTGTAATTGCTAGGGCATGCCTGCTACCATGAAGACATGATAAATATAAAAGAAAATGGTTGTCACTTTGGGCCCAGACCCTATTACATACTGGTAATTTTAGTGGCTTCAGCACCCTACATCATTCCCTTGTTGTGAACTGATGCCTTTTTTATTTGCTGTAAGATTGAGTTGCGTGTCAACTGATGTCCTTTAAAAAGACATTGTTTGCCCCGCATTTAAAAACTTTATTCCACAGCTTTGGAAAATGTTAGAAATTAGAAACGCAGAAAATAGGTGCAGGAGTAGGCCATTCGGCCCTTCCATTCAATGTGATCATGGCTGATCATCCCCAATCAGTACCCCGTTCCTGCTTTCTCCCCGTATCCCTTGATTCCGTTAGCCCTAAGAGCTAAATCTAACTCTCTTGAAATTCAACGTGATCCAATATTGTAGAACAGATGAATGAAAGATGTGCAAAGATTATTCATTCATTTGTTCTATATTCATTGGTTCTAAAGCTTTAGCTTTTGACATTTCCAAATGTGGGGGAGAAAAAAGGTTCTGACTGTCTATCTCAGCCATGCTTCAGATGGATCTAACATACAGATCTTTGGCCATCCAGGATAGTTTTGCACAAACGTGAGTGTTATTGAGCGAGATTAAATCATTCATGCACTCAGATGGGCACTTGGGCGGCACGGTGGCGCATCGGTGGAGTTACTGCCTTACATCGCTTGCAGCACCAGAAACCCGGGTTCAATCCCGACTACGGGTGCTGTCTGTACAGAGTTTGTATGTTCTCCCCGTGACCGCTTGCGTTTACTCCGAGACCTTCGGCTTCCTCCCACACTCCAAAGATGTACGGGTTTGTAGGTTGATGGGCTCGGAATAAATGTAAACTGTCCCCAGTGTGTGTAGGGACGTGTCAGTGTGTGGGGATCGCTGGTTAGTGCAAACTCTATGGGCCGAAGGGCCTGTTTCCATGCTGTATCTCTAAATGACACTAAACTAAACTAAATTAAAGATGCCAGAATGATTATGAGATCACTGTTATTAGCTGCATTCATTGTGTTCACCTGCAAAGCTGACCCATTGAGTACAAGTAACATGATCACCAAGGGAAATTTTGATTTATTTCAAAAATGAACTTTATTCAGAATAGAAAAATGTATACAAAACAAAAACAGTGCAAAAACTCTTCACACATTCTCTATACATTCAATAATGTCATACTCAGGATGTGCTCACACCGATCGTTAAACAAAATCCGGTAGAGTTGCTGCCTTACAGCGAATGCAGCGCCGGAGACTCAGGTTCGATCCTGACTACGGGCGCCTTCTGTATGGAGTTTGTACGTTCTCCCCGTGACCTGCGTGGGTTTTCTCTGAGATCTTCGGCTTCATCCCACACTCCAAAGACGTACAGGTATGTACGTTAATTGGCTGGGCAAATGTAAAAACTGTCCCTAGTCGGTGTAGG
This sequence comes from Rhinoraja longicauda, assembly GCF_053455715.1. Taxonomy (NCBI): domain Eukaryota; kingdom Metazoa; phylum Chordata; class Chondrichthyes; order Rajiformes; family Arhynchobatidae; genus Rhinoraja; species Rhinoraja longicauda. Next base: position 4,745,914 of record NC_135985.1, read on the forward strand.
ATAGTGTTAGTGTGCGGGGATCGCTGGGCGGCACGGACCCGGTGGGCCGAAGGGCCTGTTTCTGCGCTGTATCTCTAAAAAAAATTTTTAAACGCCCTTGCCTACTCATGGGGAGATGATTGTATGCTTTTAACGGTCTGGGCATCACAACTTCCAATCAGCACACGTTACCGTTGCTTCAAGAATAATTCAATAATTGGTCTACAGTGATTACGCTATTGATATACTGATCTTTCCTTAAACCAAGCTCTAATTACCTTTCAAGGTTCACGGGCAACTTTATCAATTTCTCCAAAGTCACTGCGTTCAAACCCTGCATGCACTCCGCGCCGAAGATAGACCCCCAAATGCTGGAGTAACTCAGCGGGACGGGCAGCATCTCCGGAGAGAAGGAATGGGTGAGGTTTCGGGGTGAGACTCTCCCTCAGGCAGAGAATCAGGGGCCTTGGGGTCATTCAGCAACTGTTATCTCACTCGAGTCGCCAAGGGGTGCAAACGTTTGGTTCTCCCGAACCGATGATCACGAGGTGAAAATAATCAGTCATAATCACAAAATGCTGGAGTAACTCAGCAGGTCGGGCAGCATCTCAGGAGAGAAGGAATGGGTGACCCGAAACGTCACCCATTCCTTCTCTCCTGAGATGCTGCCTGACCTGCTGAGTTACTCCAGCATTTTGTGAATAAATACCTTCGATTTGTACCAGCATCTGCAGTTATTTTCTTACAGCCATAATCATGATTCATACCTCATGTTGCCACTGCGGCTATTAAGCCATTTCCTGGGTCAATGCCGGTCACAATTGAAAGCCAATGCTTGGTCTCAATGTCACGGCCCCTCTTTTCTCAGAAATCCATCTGATACGTTCAGGCATGAGATACACAGTGAAAATGTAGATGCATAAACACCGTACAGAAATAAATGAAGGGTCTTAATAGTCCATTACCTCACTGAGAAAACGAACCATTAAACTGGGTGAAGCAGTATAATTATATGTGCTTATATGTATATGTGTAGGAAAGAACTGCAGGTGCTGTTTAAACCAAAGATAGACACAAAAGGCTGGAGTAACTCGGCGGGACAGGCAGCATCTCCGGAGAAAAGGAATAGGTGATGTTTCAGGTCGAGATCCTTTTCAGATGTGTATATGTGTGTAGGTATATGTGTGCATATGTATATGTACACACACCAAACTATTTTACTCATTTATTATATTGTTTATAGTGCACTATGTTTACATATTCTGTTGTGCTGCTGGAAGTAAGAATTCCATTGTTCTATCTGGGACAAATGACAATCAAACACTCTGGACTCTAATGTGCTGGGCCTGTGATATTCCACTGTTCCTGAACTACAAGGATTTGGAACAATATATCATAGCCATTCATTATTTTTTGCTGGGATTTTGTTGAGTCCAATTCGATGGAAAATTTATTTGAGAGACTGTTAAGTCTGTGGTAATTTCTTTGTTACATGTCAGTTTGTGTCAAATGGAGGGTATTTATTCACAAAATGCTGGAGTAACTCAGCAGGTCAGGCAGCATCTCTGGAGAGAAGGAATGGGTGACGTTTCGGGTCGAGACCCAAATGGAGAGCAGGTCTGTACAGAGTTTGTACGTTCTCCCCGTGACCTGCGTGGGTTTTCTCCAGATGCTCCCCTTTCCTACCGCACTCCAAAGACGTACAGGTTTGTAGGCTACATGGCTTTGTAAAATTGTAAATTATCCCTCGTGTGTGTGAGATGGTGTTAATGTGTGGGGATCGCTGGTCGGCGCGGACTCGGTGGGCCGAAAGGCTGTATCTCTAAACTAAAAACTAAACATATAATCTCATCCACAAAGTTGCTGTTTAGTGTGCTGTAGAGTTCGGTGTCTTTCATAGCAAAAACAAAACCTCATAATTAAAACATAAAATGTTGGAGGAACATGTTGGCGCAGTGGTAGAGTTGCTGCCTCACAGCGCCAGAGATACGGGTTCAATCCTGACTACAGGTTCTGTCTATACGGAGTTTGTACGTACTCCCCGTGACCTGCATGGGTTTTCTCCAGATGCTTCCGTTTCCTCCCGCACTCCAAAGACGTGCAGGTTTGTAGGCTACTTGGCTTTGTAAAATTGTAAATTATCCCTAGTGTGTGTTGGGTAGTGTTAATGTGCAGGGATCGCTGGACAGCATGGACCCGTTGGGCCGAAGGGCCTGTTTCCGTGCTGTATCTCTAAACTAAACTCTCGACCTGAAACGTCACCCATTCCTTCTCTCCGGAGATGCTGCCTGTCCCGCTGAGTTGCTCCAGCGTTTTGTGTCCAGAACAAGGGGCCACAGTTTAAGAATAAGGGGTAGGCCATTTAGAACTGAGATGAGGAAAAACATTTTCAGTCAGAGAGTTGTGAATCTGTGGAATTCTCTGCCTCAGAAGGCAGTGGAGGCCAATTCTCTGAATGCATTCAAGAGAGAGCTGGATAGAGCTCTTAAGGAAAGCGGAGTCAGGGGGTATGGGGAGAAGGCAGGAACAGGGTACTGATTGAGAATGATCAGCCATGATCACATTGAATGGTGGTGCTGGCTCGAAGGGCTGAATGGCCTCCTCCTGCACCTATTGTCTATTGTCTATTGTGTCCATCTTTACTTTCCAGCCAAGTTCTGTTACTACGTTCTGGTACCTGTGTGTAAATTGTCAGTGGACAAAGGAAGGGGAGCTTCTATTTTTCCTGTTGTAAAGGCCGTGTCGAGGCCCCCCTTTAGCGTAAAGCGGGCAATATATTGTCAAGTCAGAATTTGCACTTATTAAAAGTTGATAATCTAAAGGCAGTCGAAGGTTGTAGGAAGTGGAATTCAGAAGGGAGCACTTGGTGAAGGTTATACACTGTCACTTCGTGTAGCACATGTGAGAGGACATTTAGAAAAGTGTTCTATGCATGACGTTGATCATAAGTGCGTCTCGGAATACTGCCATTGACCTTTAGAGAGAAAGCTGACATCATAAAGTGTAGTTTGCCTCCGACCAAATGGGAATGCCACTGCAGATTAAGGCGGGTTTAAATTATGCATCTCCTCCAGACACCTGGGGAGATAACGTTGTGACAGAGGGGAAGAGGCAGAGAAACCACAGAGACGTAGATAAAGGAACCCAACATATAAAAGGCAAAGTAAGATTCGGGGATGATTTACCTGTGCTCGGAATACCTACCCAGAACGTAAGAAAATCTAAAATCACAGAGCACGAAGCATTTTAGTGTCCGAGTAATTCAGACGTGAAGTGTTTACAGAGCTCAATTATTACACATGCTTCCAGTGCCCTGCGCAAAGTAATGGTTTATTTTCATGTTTACGCTCCCCTGACAAGTGAGATCCTTACGAGTCTATAATGTGAGTGGACAGTTCCAACTGGTTTCCCACACCCTTGCTAAATGCCGATTTCACACGTTATTAAAGTCACACCGGAAAATACACAGCGCATCCCGGCACACTGGACCCTGGTGAAATGATGGAGTCCTATTGATCACCGTCGGTTTAGTGGAGGTGACGGTTAATTTAACGTATTTAGCCGTTAATGGAACGGTCACATGGAGTCCAAGATGGCTGCACTACCATGCGGCCTCAGCTCGCCCACAGTCTGTTTGTCTTTTTTCTTTTTTTGCCCATGTGTTAGAGTTAGATGTGTGTGGTAGTTTATTTTTAGCTGTGTATATGTGGGGGGTGGTGGGGTGGGGGGGGGGGGGGGGGGGGGTGGGGGAAACCTATCTTTTTTAAAAAAATCTCTTCCTCGAGGCGCAGCTCGGCCGCGGGACTTTTCATCGCCGGCTTTTGGTAAAATTGTAAATTGCCCCTAGTGTGTAGGATAGCGTTTGTGTACGGGGGTGATCGATGGGAGGTACGGACTCGGTGGGCTTTATCTCTAAAACTGAAACTAAAAAGGTCCCGACCCAAATCGTCACCCATACATGTCCTCCAGAGATGCCGCCTGACCCGCTGAGTTACTCCAGCACTCTGCTTGTAGCATGGCCTGTATACAGACAAATTCAATGCAAGGTTAAGTGTCCACCTGAAGGAGAAGGGAATATAACATTAATCAAATGGAGCAAAATATAATCTGCTGCAGGAACTCAGCCAATCAGTCAGTTCCTCCAGCAGTTTGTGTTTGCTTTAGATAGAGTCATAGTCATAGAGTCATGCATCATGGAAACAAGCCCCTCAATAAGCTTGCCCATGCCGACCAACATTCCCCATCTACATTAGTCCCACCTGCTAGTCCCACCAATCCCACCAAAACTTTCCTATTCACGTACCTGCCCAAATGTCTTTTAAATGTTGTTATGGTTCATAGAAACATGGAAATATAGAAAATAGGTGCAGGAGTAGGCCATTCGGCCCTTCCAGCCACCACCGCCATTCAATATGATCATGGCTGATCATCCAAAATCAGTACCCCGTTCCTGCTTTCTGCCCATATCCCTTGATTCCGTTAGCCCTAAGAGCTGCATCTAACTCTCTCCTGAAAACATCCCGTGAATCGGCCGCCACTGCCTTCTGTGGCAGAGAATTCCACGGATTCACAACTCTCTGGGTGAAAAGGTCTTTCCTCATCTCAGTCCAAAATGGCCTCCCCCTTATTCTTAAACTGTGGCCCCTGGTTCTGGACTCCCCCAACATCGGAAACATTTTTCCTGCAATTAGCCTGTCCAAACCCTTAAGAATTTTACATGTTTCTGTAAGATCCCCTCTCATCCTTCTAAATTCCAGTGAATATAAGCCCAGTCGTTCCATTCTTTCATCATATGTCAGTCCCGCCATCCCGGGAATTAACCTGGTGAACCTACACTGCACTCCCTCAATAGCAAGAATATCCTTCCTCAAATTAGGAAACCAAAACTGCACACAGTTCCTGCCTCAACTACCTCCTCTGGCAGCGCGTTCCATATATCCGCCACCTTCTATGTGAAAAAGTTACCCCTCAGATTACATCGCCTGCAGTCTCCTGTGCCTCCATTGTGAGGATGGAGTTAGCCAAGATGGACAGAAAGAGACTCAGGTAGGATTTAAAACCAGCATGCTAAAGTGGGGCCGAAAGGCCAGTTTCATCACTGTTTATTCTGTTTAGCATAGTTTTCTTTGAATTAGTGTTAGAGGATGAAAATCCTATTTCCTTCAGATTTCAGTGAACCTTCATTTATACTTCATTCATATCCCAGTGCTAAAATGTAAACTCAATTTTCTGGTATCAAATTGACTGAAGTGTCCTAAAATAGACACAAAACTGGAGTAACTCAGCGGGTCGGGCAGCATCTCTGGGGAAAAGGAATAGGTGACGTTTCGGGTCAAGACTCTTCTTCAGATTGAGAGTCAGGGGAAAGGGAACTAAGAGATATAGACGGTGAGACAGAGAGATATAGAACAAATTAATGAAAGATATGTAAAAGAGTAACGATGATAAAGGAAACAGATCATTGTTCTGATCTTGTCTGAAGAAGGGTCTCGACCCGAAACGTCACCCATTCCTTCTCTCCCGAGATGCTGCCTGACCTGCTGAGTTACTCCAGCATTTTGTGAATAAATCGATTTGTGCCAGCATCTGCAGTTATTTTCTTATACTCATTGTTCTGAAACGGTTTCAAATCAAATACTAAACTCAAGTTTTCCCCCAAAAGGTTTTATTTCCAATATTTCAAGAGGCTAGTTTCCACCATTTTGTGTCTATCTTCCGTTTAAACCAGCATCTGCAGTTCCATTCTACAACACACACACATTTGTGTGTGTGTGTGTGTGTGTGTGTGTGTGTGTGTGTGTGTGTGTGTGTGTGTATATGTGTATGTGTGTGCGTATTTATATATGCATATATGTCTGCATTCGGGCTGGGTGGTTTGAATGTTTTCCTGATGCAGTGAGAAGTGGCCAGTGTTGTTCTGTGCTTTGTAGCCGGTTAAATTAATATATATATATATATGTAAAAATACATACACATATAATTACACACACTCACATATATGTGTGTGTATGTATAAACAGACAAATAAATACACAATATATTAATGCATAGTCAAAAATAATGTCCCCAAGTCTATAGCATTTAGATCGTATTTGTTTGTGCTAGTGTTTAATAGCCTGTTGGTTGTAGGGAAGGACACAGAAGAAAGCTGTACCACCCATAGCTACACCACCTGCTGCCTCAATCAGTTTTGTTAGTTTGAAACTATTAGAAAATATTGTTTTATTTTAATTGTCTGAAGAAGAGTCCTGACCCAAAAGCGCTGCCTGTTCATTCCCTCCACAAAAGCCGCCTGACCCGCTGAGTTCCTCCAGCACTTTGTGTTTTGCTCGGGGTACCACCAACTGCAGTTCCCCAGTTTTTTTATCTAGTGATTTGCAGTCTTACTATTATTTAATTCCATAAATGTTGTATATCTCTGTGGCAACATTCCCCAATGTTTCTCTGATTAAGGTTTTACTGCCCATGATATCTCTGCCTACACTCTGGACAAGGGTCTCGACCCGAAACGTCACCCATTCCACCACTCCAGAGATGCTGCCTGTCCCGCTGAGTTACTCCAGCATTTTGTGTCTGCATTCGGGCTGGGCGGTTTGGAATGTTTTCCTGATGCACTGAGAAGTGGCCAGTTTTGTTCTGTGCTTTGTAGCCAGTTAAATTAATCTATAATAAAGCTCCATAATCATATAAAGGACGGCACGGTGGCGCAGCGGTAGAGTTGCTGCCTTACAGCGCTAGAGACCCGGGTTCGATCCAGACTACGGGTGCTGTCTGTGTGGAGTTTGTACGTTCTCCCCGTGACCTGCGTGGATTTTATCCGGGATCTCCAGTTTCCTCCCCTACTCCAAAGGCGTATGGGTTTGTAGGTTAATTGGCTTGGTAAAATTGTAATTTGTCCCTAGTGTGTGTAGGATAGTGTTAGTGTGCTGGGATCGCTGGTCGGCCCGGACTCAATGGGCCGAAGAGCCCGTTTCTGCGTTGTATCTCTAAACTAAACTAAACTAAATTAAGTGTGAAGAAGGGTCTCAACCAGAATATCACCTATTAATTTTCTACTGAGATGCTGCCTGACCCGCTGAGTTACTCCAGTATATTATGTCTATTTTAAGGAATAGATACTTGGCCACAAATCCAAGGTGAACAGTGTTTGAAAAGATTGAAGAATACTGGACTGTGAATACAATAAATCCTGTCACTGCCCTCTGCAAGTATTTAAGGCCAACTTCTGATAACAGTTATCAAGAGCAGGTGATCTGATTAGACGAGACGTATTGCTGCAACGTTTGTCTGACAGTCGTGGTCTTTGGTGTCGGGAACATGTCGTGTTTAGCTTAGTTCAGAGATACAGTGCGGAAACAGGCCCTTCGGCCCACCGAATCCATGCTGACCAGCGATCCCCGCACACTAACACTATCCTACACATGCTAGGGACAATTTTACATTTATACCAAGCCAATTAAGCTACAAACCTGCACGTCTTTGGAGGATCTCAGAGAAAACCCACGCAGGTCACGGGGAGAATGTACAAACTCCGCAAAGGCAGCACCCCTAATTGGGATCAAACCCGGGTCTCTGGCGCTGTAAGGCAGTAACTCTACCGCTTCGCCACCGTGCTGCTGTGTATGTGTGTGTGTGTGTGTGTGTGTGTGCGCGTGTGCGTGCGTGTGTGCGTGCGTGTGTGTGTGTGTGTGTGTGTGTGCGCGTGCGTGTGTGTGTGTGTGTGTGCGTGCGTGCGTGTGTGTGTGTGCGCGTGCGTGTGTGTGTGTGTGTGTGCGTGCGTGCGTGCGTGTGTGTGTGTGTGTGTGTGTGTGTGTGTGTGTGTGCGCATGTGTGCGTGTGTGTGTGTGTGCGCGTGCGTGTGTTTGTGTGTGTGTGCGTGCGTGTGTGTGTGTTTGTGTGCGCGTGCGCATGTGTGTGTGTGTGTGTGTGCGTGCGTGTGTGTGTGTGTGAGTGTGTGTGTGTGTGTGTGTGTGCGTGTGTGTGTGTGTGTGGGTGCGTGTGTGCGCGTGCGCGTGTGTGTGTGTGTGTGTGCGTGCGTGCGTGTGTGTGCGTGTGTGCGCGTGTGTGTGTGTGTGTGCGTGCGTGCGTGTGTGTGTGTGCGAGTGTGTGTGTGTTGGGCATGTATGTGCAGTGAGAAATTACCTAGCATCATTATCTGCGGAAGGGCTGTGCTAATACGCAGGCTTCAAGGCCAAAGGCGATAGTGTTGCAAATTGTACGTCTTTACACATTCGCTAACATCGGGCTGGACAAAACAGTTTATTTACAGAGGCTCCTCAGAGGAGGTGTGAGTTTGGTACAAATGGAACCTTTCACACCGTGTCCTGCCTGCTCTGACTGTAGAGCTCGGCAAGCAGGGTGCAAATGAAAGAGCAAAACCCTTCCCATATAAACCTCCTCAGCAGCCGAAACCAAGTAACGACCTTGACATCCCATCACAAAATGAAAGCACAGAGGGGGCTTTAGGGTTTTAAACTCAAATAAAGTTTTTGAGGGCTGCAAAAGTGTCTGTCAAGTGAGTGACCGCAGATCATTATCAGAGGCCACGTCAAGTGGAACGAGTTACCATGCTAACGGGAAATTCCCAGAGGTTTCCTGTCACAATTTAACAGACTGGCCTCACACTGGAGATAGCCATGGTCATCTTCATGTCCTACATCACCCATTAAAATGCAATCTGCAGTCTAAAAGGGAAAATCACCTTGATACCAACAATGGGCCATTGTGCACGCCACCCTTCCTGAGGTCATCTGTTGCCGACCCTGGTTCTGGCCTTTTCTCGCCTCCAGATTCCCTCCCCTCCCACCCCTCCCACCCCTCCCACCTCTCCCACACCCACCCCTCCCACCCCTCCCACCCCTCCCACCCCACCCCTCCCACCCCTCCCACCCCTCCCACCTCTCCCACCCCCACCCTCCCACCCCTCCCACCACTCCCACCTCTCCCATCTCTCCCATCCCTCCCACCCCCACCCCTCCCACCCCTCCCACCCCTCCCACCTCTCCCACCCCTCCCACCCCTCCCACCCCTCCCACCCCTCCCACTCCTCCTACCCCTCTTACCCCTCCTACCCATCCCACCCCACCCCTCCTACCCCTCCCACCCCCACCCCTCCCACCCCTCCCACCCCCACCCCTCCCACCCCTCCCACCCCTCCCACCTCCCCCACCCCGCCCACCCCTCCTACCCCTCCCACCCCCACCCCTCCCACCCCTCCCACCTCTCCCACCCCTCCCACCCCTCCTACCTCTCCCACCTCTCCCACCCCTCTCTCTGTCTGAAGAAGGGTTCCTACCAGAAAGGTCACCCAGTCCTATTCTCCTGAGATGCTGCCTGATCCCGACCACGGGTGCTGTCTGTGTGGAGTTTGTACGTTCTCCCCATGACCGCGTGGGTTTTCTCCGGGTGCTCCGGTTTCCCCCTACATTCCAAAGATGTGCAGGTTTGTTGGTTGATTGGTTTCTGTAAATTGTCCCTAGGACAGGACTAGTGTATGACTGATTGTCAACCATTACAGGACTAGTGTACGGCTGATTGTCAACCATTACAGGACTACAGCTGATTGTCAACCATTACAGGACTAGTGTACGGCTGATTGTCAACCATTACAGGACTAGTGTACGGCTGATCGTCAACCATTACAGGACTAGAGTACGGCTGATTGTCAACCATTACAGGACTAGTGTACGGCTGATTGTCAACCATTACAGGACTAGAGTACGGCTGATCGTCAACCATTACAGGACTAGTATACGGCTGATTGTCAACCATTAACTTAATGGTTGCACTTTGGGAAATGCCACGTAACTGCACTAAACGTTATTCCCTTATCACGTATCTATACACTGTAAATGGCTCGATTGTAATCGTGTATTGTCTTTCTGCTGACTGGATTGCATGCCACAGAAGCTTTTCCCTGTACTTCGGTACCTGCAGTGTATGCTGCCTGACCCACTGAGTTCCTCCCGCATTCTGCGTTTTTATCAATATTCCAGCATCTGCAGTTCCTTGAGTCTCCTCCTAACATCTTGCACTAGGATCTGTGTCTAATCTGCACATTACTCGGTGTCGTACTTACCTCAATGAGTTAAAAAAAGAGACAGAATGACTTATTAATTAAACGTTAATATTTGAACTTTGTCACACAAAACAGGAACAAAGCTCAACGCAGTTCCATAAGTCAGGTGGCACAGCGGTGGCGCAGTGGCGCAGTGGCGCAGTGGCGCGGTGGCACAGCGGGAGAGATGCTGCCCTACAGCGCCAGAGACCCGGGATCGATCCTGACTGTGACGGGTGCTGTCTGAATGGAGTTTGTACCTTCTCCTCGTGACCACGTGGGTTT